>NC_081555.1:33023556-33073556 GCF_963082655.1 Stomoxys calcitrans | reverse complement strand
GATCTCCCGATTTAGGGTCTTAGGCCCATAAAAGCCACATTTATTATCCGATTTTGCTGAAATTTGGGACGGTAAGTTGCGTTAGGCCCTTCGACATCCTTCTTCAATTTGACTCAGATCGGTTCAGGTTTGGATATAGCTGCCACATAGACCGATCTCTCGATTTAAGATTTTGGACCAATAAAAAGCGCATTTAATGTCCGATGCCGCCTAAATGTGGGACAGTGAGTTATGTTAAACCATTTGACATTATTCTTCAATTTGGCCCAGATCGGTTCAGATTTGGATATAGTTGCCATATAGACCGATCCGCCGATTTGGGGTCTTAGGCCTATAATAGCCACATTTATTATCCGATTTTGCCGAAATTTGGGTCAGTGAGCTGTGTTATGCTCTCGACAGTTTTCTGCAACTTGGTCCAAATCGGTTCACATTTGGATATAGCTGCCATATAGACCGATCTCTCGATTTATGGTCCGATGTCACCGAAATTTGGGACAGTGAGTTATGCTAGGCCCTTCGACATCCTTCTTCAATTTGGCCCAGATCGGTTCAGTTTTGGATTTATCTACCATGTAGACCAATCTCTCGATTTAAGGTCCTGCGCCCATAAAAGGCGCATTTATTGTCCGATGTCACCGAAATTTTGGACAGTGAGTTAAGTTAGGCTCTTCGACATTTTTCTGCAACTTGGCCTGAGGTAGTGGGTATCCAAAGTTTGGCCTGGCCGAACTTATAGCCTTTTACTTGCTGTAGTATGGTATTTCACTAAAAGCTCTTTAATTGTCGAAAATAAATATTTAACAGATAATGGCTGATAATGGCGTAGCTGGCCCAGTTGGGCTAGTACTTCCATTAAAATATAGCCACCATAGGTATAATCCTATACTTCGATTTAATTTGTAGAACAATTCATAGACCATTTGATATCTTCACAAAATTACCATAAAGTTCCGCTTTTCAGCTTAAAATGTCAACCTCCTTGCAATTTAGCTCATCCCAAAAATACCAAACACTCCTTAAACACTAAAGGAGTCAATTTTTCATATAGCCAAAATATTATAAAACGCTAATAAATATCACACTTCAAAAGTTTTTGTTCTATTGTTCATTAAGCAATTTGTTAACATTTTTTCTATTGCTTCGCAGCCTTCAAGGCAAAAAACTATAAAAACTTCACATATTTTATAATAATTGTTAAAGTTCAAGTTTTTCATTTTTCCTTCTTCAATACATATGCATAGTGGCCAATAACAAATGATGCTTCGTTATTGGCACAATTCCATGTCCATGTCGTCAATACGATACAAATACAAAAAAATAATACCGAGTAAAACTAAAAAGCAGATGCAATTTCAAGTGGGTGCAGCAAAGTAATGCTGCAGCCGCTAACTGATTGCTATTGTTTGACGCCATCATCCGCCGACTCCATGCTGTTATCAAGCCAAAAAAAAAAAGGAAAAAGGTTAATGTCAGCCATCGGAGATATTTTAATGGCATTGACTTTAAAGAGCGAAACCTGAAGCCATGCCAACTATGACAGCGATAGCCTCCTATTGATCTAAAGTCAAGACTATGGAAGCTGCCCTGTTGTCTAAGACGCACAGTTGTTTGGTGAACAGATGTTTCGTTTAGAACTCTACTCGTACACCAATCATGCTATTCTGAGCACGAAATTCAAGATTCCTTCAGCGACGACATTAAAATAAAATAATTTTTGCATTTAAAAGACTTGAGGCGTTACCATGCCACACCGAATATTAATTATGTGCTAGTTAATCATTAAGCCTTTATTGCAGAGTGTAGATGGGAATATAGCGATGATGTCAAGAAGAGGGAAGGTTTGGTTTTGCTATGTTCTTAGAGATGGTTAAAGGTGAAGTTTATAATTTTTTGTATGTTTTATCTACCAACAATAGTAAGATGGAGAAAACGAAAAACCATGCCAAGTTCGGCAGGGCGGAATCTTGGGATCGCATCACCATGGATCCCATTAACAAGTAAAATGGCGTTAAGTTCGGCCGGGCCGAACATTTGATACCCACCATCTCGGGTATATATATAAACCATCTTTCATTCATAGTCCCCTAACAGCTTTATCGAAAGCTGCTATGGGCCCGATTCGACATTTCGATATTGAGTGTCTACTAAGTACATCTATATAGAGACCGATCTGAACCATACACGACACGGATATCGAAAAGTCTAACATAAGCCACTGTGTCAAATTTGAGCGAAATCGGATTATAAATGTGCCTTTTATAGAGCCATGACTTAAAATCGAGAGATCGGTATATTTAGCAGCTATATCCAAAGCTGAACCGATCTGGGCCAATTTGAAGAGAGCTGACGAAGGGCCTAACACAACTCACTGTCCGAAATGTCGGCGAAATCGGACCATAATGCGCTTTTTATGGGCCCAAAACCTTAAATCGAGAGATCGGTCTATATGGCAGCTATATTCAAATCTTTACCGATCCTTGCCATACTGCAGAAAGAAGTCGAGGGGCCAAACTTTACTCACTTTCCCACATTTAAATGACATCGGACAATAAATGCTCCTTTTATGGGCCCAAAACCTTATATCGAGGGATCGGTCTATATGACAGCTATATCCAAATCTGGACCGATCTGGGCCAAATTGCAGAATGTTGTCGAAGATCCTAACACAACTCACTGTTCCAAATTGCGGGGAAATCGGACAATAAATGCGCCTTTTATGGGCTCAAAACCTTAAATCGGTAGATCGGTTTATATGACAGCTATATGCAAATCTGGACCGATCTGCGCCATATTCCAATAAAATGTCGAAGGGCCTAACCTAACTCACCCTCCCAAATTTCTGCGACATCGGACAATAAATGCGTCTTTTATGGGCCCAAAACCTTAAATCGAGAGATCGGTCTATATGGCAGCTATATTCAAATCTTTACCGATCTGTGGCATACTGCAGAAAGGAGTTGAGGGGCCTAACTTTACTCACTGTCCCCCATTTAGGCGACATCGGACAATAAATGTGCCTTTTAAGGGTACCAGACCTTAGATCGAGAGATCGGTCTATATGACAGCTATATCCAAATCCAAATGTGGCTTTTATGGGCCTAAGACCCCAAATCTGAGAATCGGTCTACATGGGGGCTATATCAAGATATAGTCTGATATAGCCCATCTTCGAACTTTACCTGCTTATGGACAAAAAAAGAATCTGTTCAAAATTTCAGCCCAAAATCTCTATTTTTAAAGACCGTAGCGTGATTTCAACAGACAGACGGTCGGACATGGATAGATCCTCTTAGATTTTAGCGCTGATCAAGAATATATATACTTTATAGGGTCGGAAATGGATTTTTCGATGTGTTGCAAACGGAATGACAAAATGAATATACCCCCATCCTTCGGTGGTGGGTATAAAAATCATAAAAAAATATGTGAAACGGGCATTACATCTTTCTCTCTCTTGTTTCATTTCTTTCTAGAAATGGCCATAGGTCTCCGAGTGAACCTTAACTAAAAGAATAAGTGTAAGCAACAGAGATTATCATGTTCGCATATGACGCTGAACGGCTGGGTTTAAATTCCGGCGTGAACATCAGAAAAATTTCCCCTTCCTAATGCTGGTTACATTTATGAGGCATCCTCCCATCATCCCAAAATATGGGATGGGAGAATGAATAGATGACAATAGCAGGTCATAGCATCGCGGTATAATCGAGGCGACGATAGGAAACCTGGAAGGAAGGGAAGAGGTTTCTGATCGGTAACCTGAGATGATACTCGAGGTCGAATGGAAACACTACTGCCAGAGGCACAGTCTTAGATTGACGGAACTATGGTATTGCCAACTGGAAGATCATGCTACACAAATGGATCAAAGCCAGAGGATAGAGTGGGCCTGGCGGTTTTCATTGAGAACCCAGGGTCAAGTGCCCCATAAAGCCCCATGAGTGCCCCATAAGGTCAAGTGTAAGTAGGAGATTAGCGCCTTTTCTGAGAATGGCACGAACCGCATAGCGGAATAAGGGTAAATAAAAAAGCAGACGATTTGACAGTAATAGCTAGATGGAACAAGGAAACGGTCGGCAGGACGACGAAGAGGGACATGAGACGTTGGAGCATGCCATTGCCGTCATTAGCGGCTAACAGACACCGGCACTTTGGTGGGGACACAAAAACAATTAAGGATTTTGTAAGCAACACGGAATTCCTGACATAAATTTTCTTTCACGGGATTACTTTTTAGTATTTAGAGCTCACAACTAGCCTATTACTGGTTTAGGTGCATGTTCGAAGTGGCATGGGGCGGATTAATATCCGCATCCTCTTTTCAACCTAACCTAACCTTATGGAATGTTCATGGGCAAATTTGCATTTGCACTTTTATGGTATATTTTAGCTACCACCTCTAACAATGGAGTTTAGGAGATCGTGTTTTGTGTCAGTTTTCCACTTCTGTAATTTACCGTACATCACTAACTTATTTAATAACACTTCCCTGTAATATTTTTTGTCCAATATGGACAAGAAGATCAAATAGACCGCCTTAAAGTTTGTGAATTTTCACAAATAGTTCTCATGGATAAAAGTAAAACTCTTTCAGCTTTGACTATCCGGATTGAATTTGAAACTCAACATCTTTGATAAAAGAAAGATCTCGAAACAGTTTCAATTTAAACTGTTAATATAAAACCCTGAGTTAGTCAGTGTCAATTATTTTCTATGTTTTCCTTTTAAATGTTTAACATGCCAATTTATTTCAACTCAATGGGGGGTTTTAATTCTATGAGCACACAGGTTAACATAACAGTATCGGTGCTCTCCTAGCAATCTACTTCTGCCCCCATAGCAAGTTGTAGTTAATATTCAATAAATTTTTAAACAGTCGTTAAAGGAAAAATTCTCCGCCAATAATTTATCATTAGAAAAAATCGTAAGAAATCATTGTGATACCTGTTGTTTGCTGTCGTCCTTAAAATCGACAGCTAATGCCACATGTTGTTGGTAGTAATATTTCTATTTTCCATTGACTACGAGTATTCGAAAGATATAGAGTTGCCTTTAAATATTTGGTGTTGGACAGGAAACGTAACCGTGACATTGATAAACGTTTGAGATATATATTCAAAATGTTTCAACAGAGGCGATATCATTCGGGTGAAACTTTTTAATACTAGTACCAACGGTCATCCCATAGGGATATCCTAGTTAATTTGAAAAACTTAATAACACTTTGCGTTATAAAAATGAAAGCGTTTTAGGATGTACCTACGAGAGAAATATCGCTCCAACAGAGCACGAGTCAATACGTCAATCCCATGGCAGCCAGTTGTACGCACCGGATTGACCCGATGGAATCCTCATCGGCAAGGGCTGCCGCCTCAGTGTACGTGTTCGTCTTTTTTCGTCATGGGAGAGGCACATCCCGGAGTGCCTTCTCCGCATGCTTCTGGTCCTTGCCGGGATTGAAAAGAACCCCGGACCCTGGTTCTGTTCGGTTTGCCAGAACCGCCTCCATCATCGGTCGGTGTCGGTGAGGTGTAACCGGTGCATGAAGTTGGTATATTTCCGATCTTGCTCGGGCCTCACCTCACTACGGGAGTATAGTCATACTGGTTATGTCGCAAGGTGCTGTGCGAACATAGCCAGCAGTGGGTCACAAGCGTCGTCGTCGTCGCCTTCTGCGTCCTCGTCGTCGGATTATGAAACCCCCCGACCTCTACGGCAATTGACGCAACGGCAGCATCCCAGCCCAAATATTGCCAGGCCAGTGCCGGGAAGTGTATCGTTTTTGCGGTTAAACTACAGCGGACTTCGTGCTAAGATCGATAAGATTGTGGACTTTATGAATCGGGAGAGCATATTGATCGCATCGATCCAGGAAGCAAAGCTGACCAACACCTGCAGCTTGCACAGTTGTCACGGTTACAATGTTCTACATAAGGATCGCTCAAGAAATGGAGGTGGGGGACTGGCCTTCGTAATACACTTTTCCGTGCAATATAGACCTATCTCGCCTGCGCATGGCGCTAGTGACCCCTACATGGAATGCATGGGGATAGCAGTCAGGTCAGGAACTGCCGAGATAGAGCTATACAACGTGTACATACCGCCGGTTGGTAGCTATGTCCTGATTCATGGCCAGGCTTACTAGCCCGACATAAGTGGGTTGCTATCTGGCCATAATCGTCTGGTTCTAGGGGACTTTAATACGCATCACACGTCATGGCATTCTCCCCTAGGTGAAGACCAGAGTGACATAGCTTTGGCAGAGCAGATTGAAAGCTCCACGTTTTGCACGGTGAATGAGGATGCCCCCATTAGGATTACGAGGAGGTGCAGCTGCTCGCCAGACATCTCAATTGCATCCCCTGATATCCTGAGTGACGTATCCTGGCAAGCCGTCATCTCTTTGGGATCAGACCACCTCCCCATAATTCTCACCATCGACCGACCACCCGACTTCATAACATCCTCTAACCGGATGTTTATCAATTATAAGAAGACCGATTGGACTGGCTTCAGAGAGTATACCAATCGCCGCTTCAGTGAACTGCCACCCCCCTCTGATGTGCTTGTGGCCGAGAGGAAATTCCGAGACATCATTAACGCAGCAGCTTTAGCTTTCTCGTCAACTTTGCGACGCGCAATGGAATAATATTCAGATCTGTCAGAATGCCGCCCTCCGAACTGCAACGGGCTGTCTTCTCAGTTCACATGTGGACCACCTCCATCAGGAGACAAAATCCTACCTGTGCTAAGACATAACTACATGCTGTCCCAGCAATACCTTTTGAGCTGTTATCCCAGAAACCATCCAAACCATCATCTTGTGGATAGATATCCACCGCCCAGAAGCCTTAAGCTAGATTTACACGATCTAGAGCGTGAGGTTCAGCGCTACATGAGAGAACCTCTAGATCAAGCGGCATATCAAGCGGGTCTTAGCAACATTCATGCAGACACGGTAGCAGATGCGGAAATTGGCTACCGGGTGAATGTAGTCCTTGGAAAACGACCGCCACCCATTGCACCCAAAGAAATCGACCTCCCCCGGCAAACCAGAGTGGTTCTGGCTCAATTACGTTCCGGCAGATGCAGCCGCCTCAATTACCACAGAGCTAGGATTGATGCCGACGTGCAAGATGTATGTCCCGATTGTAACCAGGGACCGTACGATACACGTCACCTGTTTAACTGCCCGGCCAGACCGACTCGACTCAGACCCAGATCCCTTTGGACGCACCCCATCTTAGTGGCAGAGTTCCTGGCTCTTGACACTCAACAGAATCAAGCAGACGAAAGATAGAACACAAAAAAACTGCTACAACAACAATGAGTCAATACGTTGATAAAATCTGCCAAAGTCAACTACTACCTCAGAGGTTTCACCTCGGCGATCGGTTCGAAGAAGACTTGGAAGGCCATTCACGACAATGGCATCGGATGCAGATCCCCTGATAACTTCTTGTGGATGGTGACGAACTAAATGCTACCTTCACGAATATCCCAGCAAACTCCATAGATCCTAGTTTGTATGATTTTGATTTCCCTCTTGAGGTTCGTCACCGTGACGGTTTTGAATTCTCGGGTATAGAATAAAGCGATATAGTATTTGGTTTCTCAATGGTAAAATCAAATGCAGTTGGATTCGATGGCATTGAACCAATATTTCTTAAGGCACTGTTGCCATATATTTTGCCAAACATTACCCACATTTTTATACCCACCACCGAAGGATGGAGGTATATTCATTTTGTCATGCCGTTTGCAACACATCGAAATATCCATTTCCGACCCTATAAAGTATAAGTTAACAGTTACTACATTTCTGTTTTTATTAATTTGAGTGCTTTTTCAGAACTAAATCAAAAATCTTAAACTTAGGTTGAAGTTGGTTGGTGCTGTTGCTGTTGCTGCTATTGGTTTCTTGCTGATTGACGATTTTGTTATTGTTGTCGTCATGAGGTGTCAGGTTACCCGCTTTGCTGTGTTTGCTGTTGATCTGCGGTACTGGTGGATACGGATTGTTGACCCTTGCGTTAGCTGTAGAAATGCTTACATTTCATTACCATTACCATTTCATATTGTTGCTTACAAATCATGATGGTTCACTGTTTGTTGTTGCAGGCGGACAATGTTGACTGACAGCGGTCAATGAATTAATCAATAGAATCAGCAATTTTTTGGTATCGAAATCCAATATAAAGAATTTTTTGTTTGGCTGACATCCCAGCAAACATCTTTGATGTTAACACCTCCCCTCTTAGTTACGAGCGTCCTCGATCGTAATACCGTTAGAAGTAAGGTATCTGAGATAATCTTGGTACGTCTCTTGGAAAGTTTGTTGAATTCGATGTCGGAACTGATAGTTGATTGGAAGGTGCTAGATTAACGGTTTCAATCAATGGGCGCTGCTTTCTTCTTATCAAGAACAATACCAGAATGAGAGCTGCAGCTATTGTGAGTAAATGCACGGCCGCACTCCATTTGTTTTTAATGTTCAACAGTTCTATCGCTTTTGTATTGTTTAGATGGATCCTTTTTACAAATTCCAAAGTGGTTACTTCCTCTATTTTTGATCCAGGAGATCTAGGTTGTAGGATTGCAGGTAATGGTTCGGCATACGTTGTTTGGAAATAGTTGTATGTCTCGTTGTCAATTGTTATGGAAGCGTTTTGAAACTTGATTATGAAGGTTCCCGTAAGATTGTACTGCTCGTCGTTGATGAGAATGGTACCATCGAATTGATTTAGTAGAATCATCCCAGGCAAGACTTCCTCTACTGTAGGGGTGGTGCTATGTCTCAATAAAGTACAGTTTGCTTCTACGCTTTTTAAAAGATTTAACAAACAATTTTCTTTTTCTATTCTTTTGACATTATTTAAATTACAAACAGTCAGATTATTGAAAGATTTACATGGTTTAAGGATCCCATAGGATTCATTTTTACAAACTAGTATTTCATTATAATCAATTTTATTAATAAGATCCCCACTCTTAGTGGGTTTAATCAAGAGTTTACTGCAGGAATCTAAATTCGTAGTCGGTACATTGACGATATAAATAAGTGATTTTTATTTGATGCAATTTTTACTTCAGAGAATTCGAATATTTCTTCTATGTTTACAAAGGGAATTGAATCTTTCTCGAAAAGCTCTTTTGCAATATTCACTTCAGTGTTCGACAATACAAATGAATTTATTATGCCGGACTTTGCCCAGTGAATGGCATAATTTACATTAACAATTTCTTCCTTTAAAAGGTCAATTTTCATTTTGAGCATGGTTATAAAATTTTCATTGGTTTTTACAATTTTTATAATTTTGTTGGTATTTTCTGTGAGTTCATCTATTTTTTTTTTTTTTTTTTTTTTTTATCTACCAGAGTTTTCACGTTTTTTTTTCACTTTCGTACTTAAATTCTTCTTAATTATTAAATCTAACTTTTTCCAACTTTTCTTAATTCTATTGATTTTTCTATTTCCTGAAGTTACAATTTTTAAATTCTTTAATTATTCACCAAAATTTTTTTCTCTACCAGAGTTTTCACATTTTTTTCACTTTCGTACTTAAATTCTTCTTAATTATTAAATCTAACTTTTTCCAACTTTTCTTAATTCTATTGATTTTTCTATTTCCTGAAGTTACAATTTTTAAATTCTTTAATTATTCACCAAAATTTTTTTCTCTACCAGAGTTTTCACATTTTTTTTTCACTTTTGTACTTAAATTCTTCTTAATTATTAAATCTACGATTCACAAATTTTTTTTTTTTGTGTTCACTGCCTACTTACAAATGTATCCCTATAAAGATTTTCCATACGTCCATGGAGGCGATTTCGTTGTCCTTTCGTTAAATCTACTTGGAGAATCGTCCGCTTACTTGTTGACGTGTGTTGAGCCGGTAGTTGTAGCTACAGCCTCTGTGGTCTTCTAGGGTGTTTTTTTGGTCCTTGGTCACAGCCTCCGGGTGCGTTGATGGATTGTTGGGCGCCAGTTAACAGTTACTACATTTCTGTTTTTATTAATTTGAGTGCTTTTACAGAACTGAATCAAAAATCTTAAACTTAGGTTGAAGTTGGTTGGTGCTGTTGCTGTTGCTGCTATTGGTTTCTTGCTGATTGACGATTTTGTTATTGTTGTCGTCATGAGGTGTCAGGTTACCCGCTTTGCTGTGTTTGCTGTTGATCTGCGGTACTGGTGGATACGGATTGTTGACCCTTGCGTTAGCTGTAGAAATGCTTACATTTCATTACCATTACCATTTCATATTGTTGCTTACAAATCATGATGGTTCACTGTTTGTTGTTGCAGGCGGACAATGTTGACTGACAGCGGTCAATGAATTAATCAATAGAATCAGCAATTTTTTGGTATCGAAATCCAATATAAAGAATTTTTTGTTTGGCTGACATCCCAGCAAACATCTTTGATGTTAACATATATATTGGGTTGCCCAAAAATAATTGCGGATTTTTCATATAGTCGGCGTTGACAATTTTTCACACAGCTTGTGACTCTGTAATTGCATTCTTTCTTCTGTCAGTTATCAGCTGTTACTTTTAGCTTGCTTTAGAAAAAAAGTGTAAAAAAAGTATATTTGATTAAAGTTCATTCTAAGTTTTATTAAAAAGGCATTTACTTTCTTTTAAAAAATCCGCAATTACTTTTTGGGCAACCCAATATTATTGGTCAGCAAAAAATCTAAGACGTTCTACCCATGCCCGTCCGTCTCACCGTACGTCTGTTGTAATCACTCTAGAGCCTTCAAAAATTGAGATATTGAACTGAAATTTGGCACAGATAAGTCTTTTTGATGTACGTTGGTTTAGTTCTTAAACGGGCCAAATCGGACTATATTTGGATATAGCTATAGACCGATTATCAGATAAAGGGTCTAATGGCCATTAAAACTTTATTTTTCATCCGATTTAGCTGAAATTTGAAACAGTGAGGAGTTTAAGGCTTCCCGACAATTGAGCCAAATATGGTTCACATCGGACTATATCTAGATATAGTTACCATATAGACCAATCTCCCGATAATGGGTCTGAAGACCATAAAAGCTTTATTTATTACCCGACTTTGCTGAAATTTGCAAAAGCGTGTTATTTTAAGCCTCCCGATATCTGACCCAAATATGGATTAGATCGATCCATATTAAGATATAGCAGCCATATAGGCCGATCTCCCGATAAAGGACCTGAAGCCCATAATAGCTTTAATTTTTATACGATTTCGCTGAAATTTAAAAGAATGGGTTATTTTCAACTTTCCGACATCTGACCCAAATATGGTTCAGATGGGACTATATTTAGATATAGCTGCCATATAGACCGATCTCCTGGTCTGGGTGCATAAGTTATCCAATTTCCATCAGATTGTGGCGAAAGGAAGTTTACATATACACCCGAGGTGGTGGGTATCTTAAGTTCGGCCCGGCCGTACTTAATGCCTTTTTACTTGTTTCAATTTCTGCTGGAGAATAATGTGATATTTTAGATAATTTTTTAAAATAACCCTAAACAATAGTAAACTTATGAGATTCAATACCAACAACGGAATAAACTTACTCCGGCAACCACATTTTAGTTGAAAATGTTTACTCTGCCCCGAACTTTGCTTGGTAAAGCTACTCTGCAGTTATGATTCATATACCAATTGCCATTTTCCCCCTTCTTACCTTCTACCTTATTTCCCCCTGCTTCATTGTGCAACAACAGAATAAACCTGGAAACCTTTACAGCAATTTTATCAAACAAAAATAAATATTGCCACAATATTTCTAACAATTTATTATTGTTGCAGAAAAATACCTGGCGATTATATAAATGGATGCCAATCATTTGATTCTATAACAAACAATAAGTATTCCCCATATTGTTATGCAGATACTAGGAAACTACCCAGTAGTGGTACACAAACCCATTCATACACACAAGTATGCAGAATCACAATCGCAGAACTCTTTTTTTACTTGGCTTAGATTTTTATCCAACTCCCGCATAGTTTGCGAGATGGAATGATGGTGATATAACACAAGCTTCGACTATGAATCAGTGCCTGTCGATGGCTAGAAACACACTTTGGATCACAGCATGTTTGATTCTCGATGAGATTGTCGTCGATGTCGTAGCCGGTTGGTTGTTTGCCCGTTCGGTCAACTGTCGATGGTATCGCTAGGGTAGAGTTGTGACGGACAGACCATAGCGGCTAAACGGACACACATTCACAACTTTTTCTATTGGCGGCCGCCACATTGACTAATCTGTGACCATAAAGTATTAACAAGTTCACATTAGAATTCCACATTGTATGTGGAAATGGTTGAATGTTTATCAAGAGCGTTTATATGGAGTTTTTTTGTGTTTTGTTTTTGTTTTTGTTTTCTGGCTTCACATGCAATCAATTTGGATCTTAAACGGATTTTTAGACTGATAGAAAATAGTTTATATATGGGTCATTCTATGAGGAAGTTAATGGAATGGAATTGATGTTAGTGGGTCTTGGGAATTTATGACGATATTTAAAATCGCTTTGAAGGTTATCTTCTTCCCTTCCCATTATGACTTCC
This sequence comes from Stomoxys calcitrans, assembly GCF_963082655.1. Lineage (NCBI taxonomy): Eukaryota > Metazoa > Arthropoda > Insecta > Diptera > Muscidae > Stomoxys > Stomoxys calcitrans. Next base: position 33,060,986 of record NC_081555.1, on the reverse strand, counting down.
AAAAACTGTGCCGAATACAGTCCAAAGAATACTTTTTAAGAAGGCCAAGAAAGAGAACACGGCAGAGGGCTGGGACGAGTATCGTGAGGTCCTTGTCAAGTTCCAGATGGCGACGAGAAAGGCGAAGAGGAGTTCCTGCACGAAAATTTACACTGAGTGTGGGCAGGAGACGGTGGAACTTTTGATGGAGGCTCATTTCACAGGTAGCCAGGACGGCGATCAGGTCATCACAATACCTGCACATGTGGCCTTAACGGATGACCTCATCAGGGACATCGTTGACTAGCCGAAGATTGCGTGGGCGGTCCGCACTTTCGGCCATTTAAGTCGGCTGGATCTGACGGAATTATCCGGCACTGTTACAGAAGTCTCTGGGAGTCACCCTGCCATGGCTTGAGCAGATGTTCGGGGCGAGCCTGGAATGGTTCTATACACCGAGGGCATAGAGGGAAGTCAAGGCGGGAAGAATAAACCACAATACGACAAAGAATTATAGACCTATTAGTCTGTCATCATTTTCGCTGAAAACATTGGAAAGACTGATTGACCTGAAGGTAAGAGGGGGACTGACGCCGGAAAAGGTCAGTATGGCATAACAATCATACCTCAAAGGCAGGTGGGTGGAGTTGGCCCTTCACTAGGTGGTACAGGAGGTCGAGACGTATATCCGACCAAAGGTTTACACTGTGGCGGCCTTTTTGGATATTGAGGGGGCTTTCAATAATGTGCAGATTTGGGCGATAATCGCCGCATTGGATGACCGTGAGACCCCCTAATCTCCCAAGGGCCAAACAATATGCTTTATGGCAGGATTATAATTGCGAACCTGGGAGATAGTGTGGTCACAAGGCGGGTGACCAAAGCAATGCCTCAAGGTGGGGTGTTCTCACCGATTCTATGGAACCTCGTGATTAATGAAATTCTGATGGATCTCGGTGGAGACGGCACGAGAATTATCGGTTATGCACACGATGTCGTGCTGCTGGCAGGTCGGTGGAGTCGGCCCTTCACGAGGTGGTACAGGAGGTCGAGACGTCTATCCGACAGTAGGATTGCACTTTGGCGGCCTTCTTGGATATTGAGGGGGCTTTCAATAATGCGGAGATTGAGGCGATAGTCGCCGCATTGAACCGCACGGTCACCCCTTAATCACCCAAGGGACAAAAAATATGCTTTATGGCAGGATTATTAATGCGAATCTGGGAGATAGTGTGGTCAGAAGGCGGGTGACCAGAGGAATGCCTCAAGGAGGGGTGTTCTCACCGATTCTATGGAACCTCGTGATTAATGAAATCCTGATGGATCTCGGTGGGAACGGCACGAGGATTATCGGTTATGCGGACGATGTCGTGCTGGTGGTCCGAGGCAAGTTTCTGTCGACGATCAGCTGTCGCGATGGGCTACCAGAAATGAGTTGAGGACTAACCCAGGGAAGACGGAGTTGGTGCTTTTTACGCGTAGATATAAGATACCGGAGTTCAGACTTCCGTCCATGGACGGGGTCACCCTGCGGCTGAACGAAGGAAGTGGAACACCGAGGAAAGAAGTCGTAAGGCAAATACAAATTTTGCCCATGAACATTCCACTAAGGAACAGGGGCAAACTTCTCACATATCAATGAGTGCAGTCAGATTCAACTCTAAGCTCAATGATAAGGGGCCTCCTTTTTATAGCCAGTCCGAACAGTATGCCGCAGTGCAACATCTTTTTGGAGAAAAGTTTTACATGGCATAGTATCTCACAAATGTTGCCAGCATTAGGAGGGGAAAACCACCGCTGAAAATTTTTCTGATGGTCTCGCCAGGATTCGAACATAGGCGGACATGCTCTGCGCTACGGTGGTAAAGCACTGTGCGCTTTTTACTTCTGCAGGAGGATGTTCGGTAGGAAGTGAGGGGTGACTGGATGATTTATTGGATGTATACGGCCATCCTGAGACCAGTACTGGCCTCTGGTTCACTGGTATGGTGGAATGCCATAGGGAAGAGGACGCGTGCGAGGGTGTTCGAGAAAGTCCAGTGACTGGCCTGTCGCGGGATCACAGGGGCACGGAGATTCGCACCGCTGGCAAGCCTGGAGGCGATGCTGGATAAGCAGCCCATTGGGGCCTATATTTGGACCAGCGCCGCCAGGGTTGCGCTTAGGCTGAGAGAGCTCGGCATGCTGAAGGAGGAGGATTGAGGCCACAGTTCGATGCTGGCTGTTATGTATACGGAGGGTACACTGAGGAGGATCTCCGACTACCTGGCACCAGTGCCGACTGGAGTGACGGCATTCGCGATTTGATTTACAGAGAGGAACGAATGGAGGGAGTATGGTGTACTTTAGGAGGATGAGACCCCGATCTACACAGATGGCTTCAAGATGGAGTCAGGGACTGGATTGAGTATATACTCTGATGCCACAGTTCGATTCTGGCTGTTATGGATACGGAGGGTAGACTGAGGAGGATCTCCGACTACCTGGCACCAGTGCCGACTGGAGTGACGGCATTCGCGATTTGATTTCCTGAGAGGAAAGAATGGAGAGAGGATGGTGAACTTTAGGAGCATGAGATCTCAATCTACACAGATGGTTCCAAGCGTCAGGAGTCACGGACTGGTTGGGGGGTATATTCTGATGCACTCGATATCAGTATGTCTCTAAGGCTGCCGGACGAGTGTACGATCCTTCAGGCAGAGGTCTGTACCATTGCAGTGGCCGCAAAAGAAATTCTGGTAAGGGGCTTACCGCCCTCGAAATTCAGAATTTATGTAGACAGTATGGCGGCGCTCAAGGCCTTGGGGTCGAGAATGGTGAGTTCGAGATGCGTGGCGGATTGTTTGGAATCCCTGGATAGGCTCCGGGCCCACGATGTGACGCTGACATGGGCTCCTGGGCATGAGGGGATAACAGGAAAATAGAGGGTGGACGAGTGCGCGTCAACGGGGTCGTTTACGCTGGGCGGACCAGTCATCAGTCTTGCCTACATGTCATTTGTCGAGATACTAAACACAGTAGATGGGATGGCCGGGGCGACGTCGGTGGCGAGGTGGGACTCGGTAGATGGTGCCGGACTGCCAAGGCGCTCGATCGGAGGAGGACGAGGAAGTTGCTGGCATTCGATAAGAGGTCGATGAGTACTGTGACAGGGGTCATAACCGGACACTGTGCCATAGGCCGCATGGCGGCGAGCATGGGGATACTGCACAACCATTTCCGTAGGAGTTACCTCGATGAGGAGGAAGAGGAGACTATTGAGCCTTTGCTGTGTTCCTGTCCGTTTCTGCAAAGACGTAGGCTCTCCTTTGTGGGGAGCCGTTTCTTCTAAACTTACATCTGGTATGTCTCCTTAGGTTTTTTGAGGGAACAGGATGGTTCCGACGGGGGTGCCACATGTTGCGGCCTTGGTAGATACGTGCTTGCTTAGGGACGAGCGTTTTATCACCCCCTGTTCTGGTTCTCCACTCCCCCCGTCTTTTTCTTTTATTCGTGTATAGCCTCTAGTACGAGGTCTCACATTCTCTTTCTCTGCTTGGGTTATGTGGGATCGTTCATGTATCCTTCGAGGTCGCAAGCCGTTTGCTCCAAGAACCGACAACCATTTAAAGGTGCCAATATACAATGGTTATTTAAAGGTGCCAATAACTTGCCTTGTCGTTTCGAGTGTCATTGGCACTCAATATTTAAGTGAGACTCAGGGCTCCGTGACTCCTCACTGAGACTCTCCACTGGAAATCACTGACTGACTGCGGCTGCTACTCCGCATAAATACGAAAAATTCTACTGTCCGTAGCCTATGGACGCGCCCGGTAGCTTATAAACAAGCTTCCCGTGATAACGATGAACACCACTCAAGTCGAAGCTCAAAGTTCCAGCCCCCGTTATCCCGTGTTCTTCCAACTGACTTTATTAAATTTGATTTTATTCGTTCTCTACATTGATGGGGTCTTGTAAGTACTCTGAAAGCCAGGCAGGAGGCAAGGGCGGTATTTATACACAAGCCCTGCAAGGCAAGGTATGCGACACCAAAGGCCTGCAGACCTATGAGCCTTACGTCCTTTCTACTCAAAACCATGGGACGTATTGTGGACACCATGATAAAGAGTAGGACATCCAGCTATCTGCTCAATTGCAAACAGCATGCCAATGTCAAGGGAAGGTCTGTGTTGTGGATACAATAGAAGAATCCTTAGATGTCAAAAAGTACACACTGGCGGTATGCATTGACATCGTGGGAGCTATCAACATTGCCTGCACAATCCAATCCTTAGACCAGTACCGGGTGGACCCGGTTCTTAGAGACTGGATAAAAAATATGCTAAGGAACATGTGGATAATTTGTGTATCCCATGACATAAATATGAGGGAGAAAGCGGCACAAGGCACGTCACAGGGGGGCATTTTATCGCCACTCCTATGGGCGACCACAATAAATGACCTATTACGGTTGATGACTGAGGAGGTATTTGTTTAAACGCGTGTTTTACGCAAACGATGTTATAATACTTTTAAGGGATAAGGATCCGAATGAGCTATGCAGAAGGGCCGAAAGGGTCTTGCATATGGCATATGACTGGGCTAGACCCAGAGGTCTCAATGTTAACCCAGAGAAGACTGAAATATGCCTGTTCACGAGGAAGACGAAGGTGGGCCAATTTAACGCACCACATTTCCTCAAATACGACTAATTTTTAGTTTTTTAAAGGATAAAGCTCAGTCTGCCAGCATTCATTATTCGGAGGCTCGCGATCGCGTGTGGATGTAAACTGGAAGAGTGGCAATTTTTCAAATTTTATTTTAGGCGAATTAAATGTTCGTTAGATTTTGCGGCAAACGGTGCCAGGCAGAAAGAATTTCCACAGCGCATAGATTGTTTGACAATATTTTGCGCTATCCTTTGTATTAGTCACAAATTCTTGCAATTTTATGGTAAAGGTTTTTCATAAAAGAAGTTTACTTGGCGAAAAGTTATTTTATGGCTAATGAATTTTTTTTTATACATGTTTGACAATATTTTGCGCCATAAAGAAATATCCATCTTTTGTATTAGTCACAAATTCTTGCAATTTTATGGTAAACGTTTTTCATAAAAGAAGTTTACTTGGCGAAAAGTTCGTTTATGGCTAATGAATTATTTTTTTTGCGTACATGAGAACCACGTTGTTCATTGGTGAGTTGGAGTCGTAAGTTTCTTGTGAGTGAGTGAGCTTAATTTTTGTCTCGCAAGCGTCCGTGATCGTGAGCGAATATGTAAGGATCGTGCGTGATTAAAATTAACACCTTGTGAGCGTAAGTGAAAAATCACTGTGCAATGTTTGCCGAATTTTATTCATAACCAACTTCCGCCTTCCCTTTATTTAGAGAAGGGCTATGCCTGCAGTATTTAACTCATACTGAGGTTTTGGTCATCTATACATTCGGTCATCGATACATTCGATACATCGATGCAGCATTTTGGAAAGGGCGAGGTGCCCTCTACACCTGCAAGAGAGCCATTGGCAAATGTTGGGGGCTTAGACCGCGGGTCACGCATTGGGTATATACTGCAGTTGTCAGACCTATAATGCTATATGGTGTTGTGGTCTGGTGGATGGCGCTTCAAAAGTCCACCTACTGCTCAATACTTATCCGGATCCAAAGGATGGCTTGTTTGTGCATCACAGCCGCACTGAGGAAGACATCATCTAATGCACTGAATTTAATGCTACATCTTATGCCACTGGACATTGTGGCTACCCAAATTGCAGCCACCACTGCCGTGAGGTTAAGGGAGCTTTCTTATTGGTCATGTGGCGGCTACGCACACTGTGCTGTCCTTGATACAATATCCAATGTTTTAGGCAGTGTGGATTACACCCCACCTGAGCCGTTTTTGGATGAAAAGTACTGTACCACTGTTCCTGATAGAACCGATTGGAACTACGATATCCCTGGTAACAGAAGTTACATAGACTTCAACACGGATGGCTCAAAACTAAACGACCACGTGGGCTTCGAGGTGTACTGCAAAAACCCAGAACTGGTCATATCGAAAAGGTTACCCGACCACTGCAGTGTGGATCAAGCGGAGATCCTTGCATTTAAGGATGTGATGGATGGAAAAATATCTTCTCAGACAGTCAGGCATTAAATCCCTAAAAACGTATTTCTGAACGCAAAACCTTGCTCGACTGTCGCAGATCTCTCAACGAGATGGCTGAACAGTTCAAAATTCATCTGTTCTGGGTGCCAGGCCACAGAGATATCTTCCTCGTCCGCTTTACAGGATGAGCTTGCGAGACTAGGAGTTATCCTACACATTCCAGGGATACTGGAATCTGTCGGTATGCCTCTGGCGACATGTAAGCTAAGTTTTCAGTTGTTAGGCTTTTTAAAGCGATCTGGATGGTTTAACGGTAGGAATTAGAAGGAATCTTCCTCCTTCTGTTCCTGAGGTATCACAATGAACGAAAATGTCTAAGTGAGTCTGATGGCAGACTACCATTTTAACCTATCCTAATATCCTTCCGCTGATATTCTCCAATACAAAATTAACATTCAATTCCCTCATACTTTTACATAACATTAGGTTGCAATTTAAACAAGTAAAAGGGTGCTAAGTTCGGCCGGGCCGAATCTTATATACCCTCCACCATGGATCGCATTTGTCGAGTTCTTTTCCCGGCATCTCTTCTTAGGCAAAAAAGGATATAAGAAAAGAGTTGCTCTGTTATTAAAACGATATCAAGATATGGTCCGGTATGGTATGGACCTGTGTAAAATTTCAGCCAATTCGTATAAGAATTGCGCCCATTGGGGCTCACGAAGTAAAATAGAGAGAACGATTTATATGGGATCTGTATCGGGCTATAGACAGATTCAGACCATAATAAACACGTTTGTTGATGGTCATGAGAGGATCCGTCGTACAAAATTTCAGGCATATCGGATAATAATTGCGACCTCTAGGGGTCAAGAAGTCAAGATCCCAGATCGGTTTATATGGCAGCTATATCAGGTTATGAACCGATTTAAACCTTATTTAACACAGTTGTTGGATATCATAGCGAAATACTTCGTGCAAATATTCATTCCATTCGGATAAGAATTGCGCCCTCTAGAGGCTCAAGAAGTCAAGACCCAAGATCGGTTTATATGGCAGCTATATCAGGTTATGGACCGACTTGTATTTTATTTGACATAGTGGTTGAAAGTAAAAATAAAATACGTCATGCAAAATTTCAGCCAAATCGGATAGGAATTGCGCCCTCTAGAAGCTCAAGAAGTCAAATCCCCAGATCTGTTTATATGACAGCTATATCAGGTTATGAACCGATTTCATCCATACTTGGCACAGTTGTTGGATATCACAACGAAATACTTCGTGCAAAAATTCATTCAAATCGGGTAAGAATTGTGTCCTCTAGTGGCTCAAGAAGTCAAGACCCAAGATCGGTTTATATGGCAGCTATATCGGGTTATGGACCGATTTGAACTATACTTGGCGCAGTTGTTGGATATCACAACAAAACACGTCGTGCAAAATTTCATTCCAATCGGATAAGAATTGCGCACTCTAGAGGCTCAAGAAGTCATGACCCAAGATCGGTTTATATGGCAGCTATATCGGGTTATGGACCGATTTGAACCATACTTGGCACAGTTGTTGGATATCACAACAAAACACGTCGTGCAAAATTTCATTCCAATCGGATAAGAATTGCGCACTCTAGAGGCTCAAGAAGTCAAGATCCATGATCGGTTTATATGGCAGCTATATCAAAACATAGATCGATATGGCCCATTTACAATACCAACCGACCTACACTAATAAGAAGTTTTTGTGTAAAATTTCAAGCGGCTAGCTTTACTCCTTCGGAAGTTAGCGTGCTTTCGACAGACAGACGGACGGACGGACATGGCTAGATCGACATAAAATGTCACGACGATCAAGAATATATATACTTTACGGGGTCTCAGACGAATATTTCGAGTAGTTACAAACAGAATGACGAAATTAGTATACCCCCCATCTTATGGTGGTGGGTATAAAAATATACAAAAAGCAGCTCACTTTTTCTTTCAAATGCGAACTTTTCTACATCTGGTTGTTGTTGTGTTGTTGTAGCAGGACTTGTTGTGTGTGAAGGACTTCATCGGGTCAATCCGGTAAGTACAACCGGCTGCCATGGGATTGCTCTACATCTGGTGATGTGCATTAGCATAAATACCCGAATGGAGGTTTTATTCACTGCAAACGTTGCTGCTACCAGCATCTTTAGGTTACAGATTAACTTCTTTGTGCCAGTAGACTCGGCGATTGAAAACGTCAGAATCTCCAAAAAGAATTCTTGATCCACTTTTTCCTAAGAATAAATCCTCTGACAACCTCTTCAGGTATCATATCGTCCGTATATTTTGTATAGTATATTCCCTATGACATCCCTTTGAAGAGAAGTTTCTTTGCTCTTATTTAAGCAATATCCCATATGATTGTTACCAAGATTTTTGCCCACATTTCTCATTGATGTTATTTATTGTTTCAATAAAATTTTAATATAGCTTTTTGTATAATATTTCGCTTTTAAGCGGCAATTTGGATTTTTATTGCTGTAAGCACCTTCATATACACAAATATAAAAATGTTCTTTTGCTACACATTTATTGTCATCTGTATGCACTACAAATGAATGCATCATGCAACCAAGCAACTCGAGTTTATCCAAATGCAAGTGTTGAAGTAGTTGACCGATCCACAACGAAACGGTAACGAGCTTAATTATCTTAACTGGGATTCCATTTGTCTAAAATGTTCACCTCTAACTGGTTTTATGTGTTGTTAGATGTTTTTAATTGTTTGCGATTAATATGAAATGGAATTGTAACAAACGTATCAATGTTTGTGCTCAGAGTACAGAGAAGACCATTCGAATGCAAGGCATCTCATTTGGTTTAGCAAACATTCTTAGAACGTCTGCACAGACTCTGTGAAGGTTTTGTTGCATAAGCACGAGTTGGAATCTGAAGCCATGTCTTAATAATTTATTGAAGGGTTTTTTTTTCTTCGCTGATCTGATCAGAGCGTGTTACGGGGGACAATTTGCTTTAGCATTGTAGTTGCACTTAATTAATTGAATTCGAAAAAGCTGTTGATTTATTATGGTTTATAGCATTCGAATGCTCCAAATCGGTGAACAGCATCCATCAGACCAAGTCACGAATCCCATCAGCCCTCTCCACTTGAAAAAGTGGTGTTTCTTTTAATGAATATTCAATTGTAGTGCAATGTAGTGAAGTATGTAATTTTGATAAATGCTTCTGCGCTAAATATGCATTTTGCGATTACACGTTTAGCAATATGACTTAATTAGATCAGAATATAACACAGTTGAAAACATCCACACTTACTCAAATGATCTTCATTAGATTTCGCAGATTTGCAATTAAAATGACCTAGAAATCATTCTTATTGTGGAGATGTTAAAACACTAGAAGTTTAACACTTAACACTGCAAAAGAATATTTCTGGAATATTCAATAATGGAAATCTACCAAGAAAAATACCAAAAACCTAAAACCGAGAGATCGGCCTATATGGCAGCTATATCCAAACCTGCACCGATCTGGGCCACATTGCAGAAGTATGTCAAGGAGCTTAACTTAACTCTCTGTCCCAAATTTCGGCGACATCGGACAATAAATGTGCCTTTTAAGGACCCAAAACCTTAAATCGAGAGATCGGTCTATATGGCAGCTATATCCAAATCTAAACCGATCTGGGCCAAATTGACAAAGGATATCGTAGGGCCCAACACAACTCACTGTACCAAATTTCAGCTAAATCGGATAATACATGTGGCTTTTATGGGCCTAAGACCCTAAATCGGAGGATCGGTATATATGGCAGCTATATCCAAATCTGGACCAATCTAGGCCAAATTGCCAAAGGACATCTTACGGCCCAACACAACTCACTGTCCCAAATTTCAGCAAAATCGGATAATACATGTGGCTTTTATGGGCCTAAGACCCTAAATCGGAGGATCGGTTATATGGCAGCTATAACCAAATCTAAACCGATCTGGGCCAAATTGACAAAGAATGTCGTAGGGCCCAACACAGCTCACTGTCCCATATTACAGCAAAATCGGAAAATAAATGTGGCTTTTATGGGCGTAGGACCCTAAATCGGAAGATCGGCCTATATGGCAGCTATATCCAAATCTGAACCGATCTGAACCAAATTGACGAAGGATGTCGCAGGTCCCAACGCAACTCATTGTCCTAAATTTCAGAAAAATCGGATAATAAATGTGCCTTTTAAGGACCCAAAACCTTAAATCTAGAGATCGGTCTATATGGCAGCTATATCCAAATCTAGACCGATCTAGGCTAAATTGACGAAGGATGTCGTAGGGCCTAACACAACTCACTGTCCCAAATTTCAGCAAAATTGGAAAATAAATGTGGCTGTTATGGGCCTAAGACCCTAAATCGGCAAATCGGTCTATATGGCAGCTATATCCAAATCTGGATCGATCTGGACCAAATTGTCGAAGAATGGCGAAGTGCCTAACACAACTCGCTCTCAAAAATTTTACCAAAATCGTATAATAAATGTGGATTTTATGGACCTGAGACCTTAAATCGACGGATCGGTCTATATGAGGGCTATATCAAGATATAGTCCGATATAGCCCATCTTCGAACTTAACCTGCTTATGGACAAAAAAAGAATCTGTGCAAAATTTCAGCTCAATATCTCTATTTTTAAAGACTGCAGCGTTATTTCAACAAACAGACGGATAAACGGACAGACATGTCTAGGTCGTCTTAGATTTTTACCCTGATCAAAAATATATATATACTTTATAGGGTCGGAAATGGATATTTCGATGTGTTGCATACGGAATAACAAAATGAATATACCCCCATCCTTCGGTGGTGGGTATAAAAATGTTTTTTTTTTTGTCTTCATTGGATACTCATGAAAAAAAGGTTCGTTTCTTAAGTCTTTTGTTTTCAGTAAACGTTTTTTTTGAAAATTTCAAAGATCAAAATTCATTAGATTTAGTGCTGACATTATTATACCCTACACCTACCCTATAAATACAAAAGGGGGGCTACATCTATTTCTGATACAATTTTGATGGACCTCGGCTGATGTATCCAGATAGATCATTAAAATTCTATATCAAATTTCGAACAAAGCAAATATGTTCAAAATGTAATAACTACGGTTGACAAATGACAACAAATTACCCAAAATCTGACAAACATGTAGATGGGAGCTATATCTAAATCTGAAACGATTTCGACCAAACTTTATGGATATTGTGGAATTCGTCAAGTAAAGCGTTATACAAAATGTTGGGAAAAATGGTCAATAAATGCGCTTGCAGTGAGTCTAGGAGTGAAAATGGGGCGTTACATGTATATGAGAGCTATATCTAAATCTGAACCAGTAATAACAAGAATCATAAGAAAATCCTTCCTGCCAAATTTCCAGAGAATCGGTTAACAAATGACCATTTTATTCCTGTATTACTGAAATCGAACGAACATATATATGAGAGCTATATCCAAATCTGAGCCGATTTCTATAAAAATCACCAATTAAATTGGAAGTCATAAGAAAATTCTTCCTACCAAATTTCGAGAGAATCGACTAAAAAATTACCATTTTATTGCATTATGACTGCAAATCAGACGAACATATATATGAAAGCTATATCCAAATCTGAACCGATTTTTTTTCAATTTCAATTGTATTTGTCTGTAGGCCAAAAAAAAAACACGCTCATACCAAATTTGATGATTGGATGAAAATTGCGATCTGTAATTTATATACAAATTAACATGGACAGACGGACAGACAGACAGACGGATTACAGATAGCTAAATCGAATCAAAAAGTGATTCTGAGTCGATCGGTATACTTATCAATGGGTCTATCTCCCTTCCTTCTGGGTATTACAAACAAATGCACTAAGTTATAATACCCTGTACCAAAGTAATGGTAAAATAAACAAGTAAAAAGGCGTTAAGTTCGGCCGGGCTGAACTTTGGATACCCACCACCTCGGGTGTATATCTGAACCACCTTTCGTCAAAATCCAGTGAAAAATGCATACCTTATGTCCCATAACAGCTATATAGACATATCATCCGATTTAGACCAAATGCTTATAAGTACAAGTCATTGTTCAATCGATCGGTCGGTCTATATGGCAAATCTGGACCGATGTGAGGCAAACTGAAGACAAATATCGAAGGGCCCAACACAACTCACTGTCCCAAATTTAGGCGACATCGGACAATAAATGCGCTTTTTATGGGTCCAAAACCTTAAATCGAGATATCGGTCTATATGGCAGCTATATCCAAATCTGCACCGATCAGGGCCAAATAGAAGAAAGATGTCAAAGGGCCTAAGGCCACTCACTGTCCCAAATTTCAGCAAAATCGGATAATAAATGTGGCTTTTATAGGCCCAAGACCCTAAATCGGAGGATCGGTATATATGGCAGCTATATCCAAATCTAGACCGATCTGGGCCAAATTAACGAAGAATTTCGAAGGGCTCACCGCAACTCACTGTCCCAAATTTCAGCAAAATCGGATAATAAATGTGGCTTTTATGGGCCTAAGACCTTAAATCGGAAGATCGGTCTATATGACAGCTATATCCAAATTTGGACCGATCTCGGCCAAATTGACGAAGGATGTCGAAGGGCTCAACGCAACTCACTGTCCAAAATTTCAGCAAAATCGGATAATAAATGTTGCTTTTATGGACCTAAGACCATAAATCGGAGGATCAGTCTATATGGCAGCTATATCCAAATTTAGACTGATCTCGGCCAAATTGACGAAGGATGTCGAAGGGCTCAACGCAACTCACTGTCCAAAATTTCAGCAAAATCGGATAATAAATGTGGCTTTTATGGGCCCAAGACCCTAAATCGGAGGATCGGTCTATATGGCAGCTATATCCAAATCTAGACCGATCTGAACCTAATTTACGGATGATATTGGGGGGCCTAACACAACTCACAGTCTCAAATTTCAACAAAATCGGATAATAAATGTGGCTTTTATGGGCTTAAGACCCTAAATCGGCGGATCGGTCTATATGGGGGCTATATCAAGATATAGTCCGATATAGCCCATCTTCGAACTTAACCTGCTTATGGACAAAAAAAGAATCTGTGCAAAATTTCAGCTCAATATCTCCATTTTTAAAGACTGTAGCGTGATTTCAACAGACAGACGGACAGACGGACGGACATGGCTAGATCGTCTTAGATTTTTACGCTGATCAAGAATATATATACTTTATGGGGTCAGAAATGGATATTTCGGTGTGTTGCAAACGGAATGACAAAATGAATATACCGCCATCCTTCGGAGGTGCATATAAAAAACCATCAAAAAAGCATTAATTTCAGCAGGGCCGAATCTACGTGAGTCTGATGGCAAACTGCCACTTAAACCTGCCAAATTGTTTGCACTTTCATTCGCCCTTACTCCGTTATGGCCCGGCATCGAAGCGTAATATACTGCTTACACTGCAAGACTGTTCGTAACTTTACCCTAGTGATTGCTATTGCCCTTAAGGGCCTTTTACTGTTTGTAAAGATTTTCACACTCTCTCACATTGGGCCCCCCCCACAGGACACTGTGTGGAGTCTCTATTGCTGGGGGGCTGGCTTTGTTTTCCCAGATTACTTTAAGGGGAGCCCTTCTTCAGCGTCTTGACAGGTGTATGTCCATAGTGGCATGGGGCGGATTAATATCTGCACCCTCTTTTCAACCTAACCTAACAAAAAATTTATTTTCATCAATTTTTAACCTTTATATTCAACGTTTTAAATATGAACACAGATTATTTTCTGTAAACAATACTTCACAATCAGCAAAATGTTAACACAATTCTTCTATGTTTCCATTAACCCTAAACAATCACCTCCGATATGTTTTCCAATCACATTTTTGTACCATTCACCACAGGGCCTTACTATCAATTCACGATTTCGCTTTTTTTTTTGCTTCATGAATAAAATACGAATAATGAAATTGAAAGTTCATTTTGGTTCAATGTCTCTTTGCCGATGACGAGATTGTAGCACAGAGACGATCACAGTGAAGAAGAAAACGGAACATCAATAATTCTTCGATGTTTGCGAATATTGAGCCATGTACAATTGCAGGTACACAAACATTATGCAATGGCAATAGCTTGAGCTCTGAACAACAATAAAGAATTTTTATGAGGTTCTCGTCACACTGAGAAGATCGCAGCGAAGAAAAACAATAAACGTGCTCATATAACGAAAGCAAATGTCAACGTTTGTTATTTAACAACAACTGTGATCGCTGGATGCTGTAACATTTTGTAAATGTTACCTAATCATCTTTAGGAAATTGCTACATACAGTTGAGATGGAAGAAATGTTTGAGTCGTTTTTTCAATGGAAATACGTTAAAGGAAAATACATCATTTGAATAACTGGAACTTAGATATGGTTGCCCAAAAAGTAATTGCGGATTTTTCATATAGTTGGCGTTGACAAATTTTTTCACAGCTTGTGACTCTGTAATTGCATTCTTTCTTCTGTCGGATACCAGCTGTTACTTTTAGCTTGCTTTAGAAAAAAAGTGTAAAAAAAGTATATTTGATTATAGTCCATTCCAAGTTTTATTAAAAATGCATTTACTTTCTTTTAAAAAATCCGCAATTACTTTTTGGGCAACCCATTAGCAACCCAAAGCAACCAGAGATATCAAATTGGTCCTTAATGAGCTGCAATACCATGAGAGATACAGCGCTACAAAATGGGAGGGTGTATTTCAAGCAGTGTTTCGGGAAGGTTGAAACAGCATTCAGAGTGAAATACGAGGGAGTGAATAGATAGTCAGTCAGCGATGTTTGAGAGAAGAGTCTCAGTGAGGAGCCAGGTGGCACTGGCTCAATTAAATACTGAGTGCCAATGATACTCGAGATGGCAAGGCGAGTTATTGGCGCCTCCAAATAACCAATGGCCAACATCAGCGTCGGTTCCCAGGTTAGGGGCGGCTGGCGGTGAGCGTCGGATCTTGGAGCAAGCGGCTCGCCACAACGAGGGATATATGTGCAAACCCACAAAAAACACATGCGGTTGGGCCGCTGGGCCAGTAATCCGCCCCCGGAAAACTATGAGGAACAGTAAAAACCGACCCCCCGACCAACGTTGACGACCCACGCAAACGAAAAAAGGACCATGATTTGCGGATCTGAACCCGAAATGTCCGCACTCTTTATAGAGAAGGTGCAGTATACGCGCTGGCGGATGTATTAGAGAAGTACAAGGCAGATATTACCGCCTTGCAGGAAAAGCGATGGACTGGGAATGGCGTCACTACAACACCAAACGGTGACGATTAATACTACAGCTGCCATAACACGAGACATGAATATGGCTGTGGATTTGTAGTTAGTCGGAGACTGAAACACCTAGCCTCCAGCTTTACTCCGGTGGATGAAAGGCTAGCCACAATCCGCATAGAAGCCAAATTCTTCAACATCAGCCTTATCTGTGCCCATGCCCCGACGGAAGACAAAGACAAGCAGAACAAGGATATTTTCTACGAGCGCCTAGAGAGAGAATATGACCGCTGATATATATGACCATAATATTAACATCGTTCTGGGAGATTTTATTGCGTAGATAGGGAAAGAAGACATTTTTGGTGCAACAGTCGAAAAATTTAGCCTACACGAAAAAACTTGCCATAGTGGATTGAGGCTAGTAAATTTCGCCGCGGCAATGAAGATGACAGTAAGCAGCACCAGATCAGTATCGAAGGATTCACACGGCCACATGGCTGTCACCCGATCAAAACACAAGAAACCAATTTCATCACGTTGTGATAGAAGGAAGGAATTCATCCAGCGTGTTAGATGTACAATCGATCCGTGGAGCGAATATAGATTCGGATCATTACCTTGTTGCAGCAACGGTTAGCACCCACCTTAGTGTGGCGAGAAACTTACGATTTGACACTGCATGGAAGTTGGACATTGAAAAGCTGCAAACACAACAGATGGCAGCGGCATACTCCACCCAACTGACCCAACTGCTTGATGAAAGCACTCCTTGATCAGATGATATAATGGCGCAGTGGCAAACTATTGTCCACTCCATGGAAAATGCCGCGAAATCCGTACTTGGGTACCGCAAGCCTTCCCCCAAGAAACCCATGGTACGACCAAGAGTGTCGATATGCTACTGAAGCCAAGAATCCGGCATATAGAGCAACCCTGCAATCAGTAGCAATGCGCCAGATGAAGGAGTGGTATCGGGAGAAAAGGAGAGAGGAGAAACGTCTATTCCGCAAAAAGAAAAGGGAAATGGATAGACTTGAGTATGAGTGAATTGAGATATACAGGAGTCAAAATGAAGTCCGGGAATTCTACCAAAGAATTAAACATCAAACCGATGGCTTTAGTGACAAAGAATGAAATCTGGCAACTGACACAGATAACATGCTGAGGATATGGAAAGAGCAATTTACCCAACTCCTAGTGTCCGACGTTGGCGGCGAAGAGGATGCCGCAGAACCAATCCCTGATGATAGCGTAGAATATTTACCTCCTAGTCAGAATGAGGTCCAAGTAGCAGTGATTCGACTGAAGAACAACAAGGCAGCAGGAGCCGACGGGTTACCATCTGAACTATTTAAGACCGGAAGCGACACGCTGATAAGGCGTATGCATCGGAATTCTACCAAAGAATTCAACATCAAACCGATGGCTTTGATGCAGGCACATCCTCCAGCAGAGACAAAAAGTAAGGAATTTTGGGAACTGACACAGGTAACATGCTGAGGATATGGAAAGAGCAATTTACCCAACTGCTAGTGTCCGATATTGGCGGCGAAGAGGATACCGCAGAACCAATCCCTAAAGATGGTATAGAGAGTTTCCCTCCTAGTCTGAATGAGGTCCTAGTATCAGTGACCCGACTAAAGAACAACAAGGCAGCAGGAGCCAACGGGTTACCCGCTGAACTATTTAAGACTGGAGGCGTCACGCTGATAAGGCGTATGCATCAGCTTATCTGCGCAATCTGGCTAGAGTAACGCATACCCGATGACTGAAACCTCATCATACTATGTCCCGTACACAAGAAAGACGAACTGTGCCAAATACAGAGGAAAAAGTCTCCTCCCCATCACATACAAGATACTCGTGAGCGTACTGTGTGAAAGATTAAAACCTTAAGTCAATGAGATTATTGGGCCCTATCAATGCGGCTTATTATCTCATTAACTTTAGGTTTTAATCTTTCACACAGTACGCTCACGAGTATCTTGTATGTGATGGGGAGGAGACTTATTCCTCTGTAGTTGTCACATTTCGTCTTGTCTCCTTTCTTGTGTACGGGACATAGTATGCTGAGGTTTCAATCATCGGGTATGCGTTCTTCTAGCCGGATTGCGCAGATAAGCTGAAGCATACGCCTTATAAGCGTGAAGCCTCCGGTCTTAAATAGTTCAGCGGGTAACCCGTCGGCTCCTGCTGCCTTGTTGATCTTTAGTCGGTTCAATGCAAATTTTGCCCATGAACATTCCACTAAGGAAAGGGGGCAAACTTCTCACATATCAGTTAATGCAGTCCGATTCAAGTTTAAGCTCAATGATAAGGGGCCTCCTTTCTGTAGCCGAGTCCGAACGGTGTGCCGCTGTGCGACACCTCTTTGGAGAGAAGTTTTACATGGCATAGTATCTGACAAATGTTGCCAGCATTAGGAGGGGAAAACCACTGCTGATATTTTTATACTGTAGTGGCGCATGTCGATGTACCCAATATGAATATATTTCTTGGAATTGGCCCGCCTGATAATAGATATGGACATTCCTGTTTTTTTCCAACCCCAACGCGAGTTAACATACAATGTGGATGCTAGAGTATTTTTGTTGTTGTGATTGCTTGTCTCATGTTGTTCCCTTATTGGAACATATTTGGAGCTTTGCCTATGCTGTTTTTCTTCTTCTTCTTCCTTGTAGCACTGTTACAGTTGGATTCACTTACATTGACCGCTGTTGATGATTCAAAGCTTAGTGTGATCATGTGTTATAATCACTTAGCTAACAGAGACGCATCATAGGCGGTAGCCTAGGGGAAGCGTTACAGCCTACGAACCGGTGAGCGTGAGTTCGAATACCGGCAGCAGTGTTTCTTTATACATTTATATTTTTTATTTATTTATTTATTTTTTTTTTTTTGTTTGTTTCATTTCATTTGTTTTCTTTTTTTTGATCATTTGATCACATCAAAGTTCAAATGAGTTGTTTAATTTTTTTTTTCCTTTTGGTTTTCTTTTTTTTGACAACTATTGGATAAGGTGGAAAATGGTTTTGGTTGTTAACATCCACACATATAAGTCCGACCAAATCATAGGTTTAGAGCACTTTGTCTCCATATTGAAAAGTTGCTATAATTTCCCCTTAGCCATAGTGGTGAATGTTAACTTCTTTTCTATGTTCTTTGTAGCTTTTCTTTCGCATTGGAGTTCCCATACACTCACAAATGGATTATTATTGTATTTGTGGCATGTATGTAAAAGAAGACATTTTTGGTTTTGAGAATTTTAATTTGTGGTAGTAATTCAGCAATTTGCCCCATTGTTTAGGTCAAGGCTACAAAAGGTGGTAGCAGACTGATTTGAGATCCATTTTGCTCCAACCTTGCAACCGTGTGCACCCAAAAGTTTAAGTTTTTGTGTCGTAAAGGACTTGAGATTCTTTAAAAGTGTAAAAGCGTTATCCTTGCTTTAGTAAAAAAGGGATTAAATTTTTTTTTTGTTGGTGGCAGTTCTCCTCAATTTTTATTTTTTTATTGTCCTGCAGAATCGATGTTTATTTATAAAATCGCGGGTAAATAATTGTTGCAAGTGTTGGTTTCCTGCATTTTCTTTTTGCTGAGGGTTTTATCCCCAAAGCTGGAGTGTTGGTCCCCTGTGATCATTTAACTCCTGGATTAATACATTTGGTAAGGTTGCATTTTTTCTAAACAATTTCTCAATTTCTTTTGAGAACTCATTGTTCTGTGGGCCTTGTTTCTCTGATTCTAGGATTCCCCCTTTCCCTGTGCTCATATGGATTTCTCTGTTTCTGCTGTGCAGATTTGGCTGCCTGAGAGAGTCTAACAAAAGTCTTTTCATTTTTTTTGATCAGTGGATTCTGGTGTTTTAAATGGATCGTTTGTCTTGGTTTCAAGTACATGAAAAAAAAAGAGCCGTCGGGATTGGTGCAACTCATTTAGTTTTTGTTTTTCGGGAATCGAAACAAACGCGTTTTGGTTGAAAAATCACTCTCGAAAAGGAAAAAAAAAACTCTTGCGTGCTAATTCTTAGGTTTTGTAACTTGCTAAAAAAAAGACCTTAAAAAAATAATTATTTTTCCGTTTTTTTGCCCATGTAATTTGCCTCAAGTGTTATATAGTTTAATTTTTGCTCATTTGTAAGGCAGAGATGGAGAACCGAATCGGAAGTGAAACAAAAAGTTAATGCCTAATTGAGAGTTTTTTTTGGTAAAAGTAGTTTGGCAATCCAATGTTTTAGAAAAAGGCGAATATAAAAAAAACCGATAGAGTGAATCGTATCAAATGTTAAAGACTATATTGAAAAAAGTGATTTTTTGTGTATGCCGCGTATTTTGTTAAAAACTTGCAATTGGCTGGAGTTTGCTGGTTTGTTTTAATAACCCCTCACCCCTCGAAAGGCCTTTCAACGTGGGAGCTCCAACAAAAACCAAGTAAGTGCAAACTGTTATACTACCACTGAGCAAAGCCAAACAGATTTATTTTTTTTCGGAGAGTGAGAGAGATGCCGTTACCTCTCTCAGGTAATTTTTGTCAAATTAAATAATTTTTTTTCTTTTAAATTAATTTAAAAATGTTTTAAATCTTCCCCCATAATTTTTAAATTGGAATTTTTGCAAGTTGGCAACTTTCAGATGATCTGTTTGTGTTTGTTCAGTTAAATATCCTGCATATACATATATATCTGATTCTGTGCTGGTGGATATGTCAATGCTAAAGTGTTAACATGCTATTGGAACCTCTGTTAACTATGTTGATTCGCTGTTAACAAGACTCTCAGAAAATGTTCTTGGGTCTGAAAAGCACTGCTTCGATTGAAATAGCTTTGATACATTTTTTTTTGGCAATATTTTTTATATGAATGTACGTTTTGTGCCTTTTGATCATTGACATATCTAGCCCAGTATGCCTATAAAATATTGTTTTTACATTTGATACCATTTTTATTGAAATTTGGCTGCATATTAGTCAAAACTTCGCGATTTAAAATTAGTTTTTCGTTTTATACAACCGAGTGGGTTGTGTTGATGTATGTGTGATTAGAGGAAAAAAATGAAGTAAGGGAAAAAAGGGGTCAATGCACTCACAGCTGTTTTACTTTAACAGAAGTACAAATGGAAATACACTCACCCAGCTACATATCATTTTTTTCATAATGAGCCTTTTAAATGAAGTTTGTTTCACAGCCGATTTAGTTTTTTTTCTGCCGTGCTATGAATTCAAATAAACTCGCCTATTGATTCTTATTTGATATATTATATAAATATTTTTTTTCATGCCGTGTTTTTTTTTACCCTTCTTGTTAAGTTTTGAGATTTAATTTAAATGATTAGTTTTTTTTAGAGTTATGAAAATAATTTTAGTAAATTAAAGGATCAATTTAGATATACAAAAAAATTGGTTGTTAGCCTTGACTTTAATATTTCTTTTATTATATTTTTTTTGTCTGTTTTTAAAGTATGATGTGATTCATCTCTATAGTGAGCGACCGGATTTGATAATGAACTTTTTCTTAATAAATTTAATGAATTTGTTAAATATGGAGTAAGCCCAAACCTTTGAGTTTGATTTGTAGGGTCGGTAAAGGAAGGTAGGGTAAATATTATGGGTTTACCAACCAAGAAGCGATTTCTTTGGATGCTTTTGGTAAACAGGAAGGGAGGGCATGCTGTGCAGCTTACACCTTAGCACAGCCGATCGAATGATGTCGGAAATAGATCCTCTGGTGTTGTGACCCCCTTATACTTTGTGTATTTGTCTATTCTATCTGACTTTCTTTTGTTTTGGTTTTGCTATCATTCGTGCACGCATTAACATTAAAGCTGGTAGTTGGTAAAATTAAACGATGAACATTGGCAAGATCCCCCCCATCCGACGAGCAATAAGGCCGGTGAAATATGCGTGCCATGCCGTTTTGTTTCATCTATAGACATTTATGTGGAGTTTTGCTCAGACTAGACCCTTGCACACTACAGTTTTTGGCGCCCAACGTGGGGCCCGAGTGAATTAAAAATTTTTTTTATATTGAACGGCCTGATATTTCAGATATCGTAGGATTTTTCACTCAGCTCCTAGTATTTTTCCTCTCTTTTCTTTATACTGCCTTTATTTTTTTCCCCATTTATTTTCTTTTGTCGGGATAACTAAACTTCGTTGGAATTTATATGTTTGATATGCAGCGGTGCTGAAGCATATAACCAGGAGTTAGGTTGTCCTGCCCTTTTTTCTCTCGTGTGAAAGTTTCAGTTGGTGTTCAGGTTGAATGAATACAGGTTTTGGACTAGGCTCTAATTCTGGCTTCAGCGTATATCTGATTGGAAACTTTTATTATTTGTTTTCTCTATTTGCGATTGGGAATGTATGAATATTATCGAGGATGTTTTTACCCATCGTAAATAACCATTTTTCTTTCTGTCTCCCCTATCAATTTGTTATTCTTCTCCTTAATTATTTCCATCTATTTTCGCATAGTTTGATAATTTTTTTTTATTACTATCCTACCTTACCTCCTATGCCCGAACAAATCAAACTTGGTTTTCTTGATTGAATTGTTGTTTTTATTTACTTTTTGATTTTTTTTTAGTTATTATTTTGTCTTGATTTACCTTAGATTTTGATTTTTTTAATGTTATTTGAAAATGCCCCTTGAAAGAAGTTCTGAACATATTTCAGCTGCTGGAACAGCTGTTGAGGGTAACTTGCTTTTATGCCAGATTTGTAGTTCTGTTATTCAGAATCCATTACTTTTAACAGAAACCTCCTGTAGACATTCCTTTCATAAAATATGCATTACGAATTACATTAAAACTCAGTCTGATTGTCCAGTGTGTGGGTCGAACATAGTCAAGGACAGCAAAAAGTCCGGTCTTGCAACTTCGCAGAAAACAACTTCATCGGTTGCAACTAGGTCGTCTGCAAAAGCCAAGAGCTATGATGCCAATAGGGCTGAAGGATCCTCTAACCAGGATATAACTACAAATTTAGATGCTAGTGCAGGTATGTCACTACCTCAACCCAGCTTGACTTTGGACAGCATAAAGGACTTAGTGACTGCAATGATGAATAGGCAACAAACAGAGATTGTTCAGTCTCTTTCCAATCAGGTAACTTCGTGGGTCGAGAAGAGTGTTGAGGTTAGTCTTGCTCGTTTAAATATTAATCAGGCTCCACAGATTGCTAACGCATCTTCGCCGGTAGTCAATAGAAACCGTCCCTCTATGCTGAATGTAGGTGAGGTTGAGCAGAGGACATTAGAGCAGTTGCTGGGGTTGCCATATTCAAATAATGAACAGGTGAATAATGATTCTGGTAGAAGTAACCATGATGGTAATTCTGCAAGCCGATCTCGATTTAGTGCCCCAAATTTAAGCCATGATTTAGCCTTTCGTCCTGATAAGGTTAGCCAAATAATTGCCAATTGGAAGATTAAGTTCAATGGTAGTTCGAACAGCTTACCTGTTGATAATTTTATTTATCGTGTTGAAGCCCTAACTAGACAGACATTAAATGGTGATTTTGACATCCTTTGTCGTAGCGCAAGTGCACTTTTTGAAGGCAAAGCCAGTGACTGGTTTTGGAGGTTCCACCGTACTGTACGTGTTGTTCAGTGGTTCGATCTTTGTAGAGCATTACGTCAGCATTATAGGGACTCCAGAACTGATATTGACATAAGAGAATTAATACGCGACAGGAAGCAAAAGCCAAACGAACCGTTCGACACTTTTTATGATTCAGTCATAGACTTGGTCGATAGACTTGATAAGCCCCTTGATGATAAAACGCTGGTTGAAATCTTACGTCGCAATCTACAACCAGATATCCAGCATGAAATATTAAATATGTCGATTAGCTCGGTTGGTCAATTGCGTGAAATTTGTCGGCGTAGGGAGTTCTTCCTACAGGATATGAGTCGTAAGCATGGATTCTCCGGTAGCAGGCATAATCATTTTTCAAAGCGTGCAGCAGAAGTTGAATTCAATGAAGTTAACGAGCCTGAATTACTTGAGTTTGAAGAAGTTTCGGAGGTCTCATCTGTGTGTTGGAATTGTAGGCATACAGGTCATAGATACCAAGAATGTTTAGCTGATCGCAGTGTTTTTTGTTATGGTTGTGGTACTCCACAAGTATATAAACCCAATTGTAGGAAATGTAATGACAATCCAAAAAACTTCCAGAGCTCTGCACTGAGAAGTGCACCCAGACCGAAAACTTGTCAACAATCCTCACAGACCATGTAAAAATATTTTCTCGTTCAAATTTTCCTTCGGATACTCAACCTGAGGAAACCCATAATACTGAATATTCAAATAAAAATTATGATACCCAGGATAATACTGTGATTCAAAGTACTTGCCCTACTACTACAGGACCTCGTCCAATAATACCTTTTCATGTGAGGTTAAAAAATTATCTCAAGGTCAGAGACAGGATATTCAATGAAGAGCCTAGGGTTGCCAGGTCAAGCAAAAGGATGAGAAAATTTTGGAAAATTGTCAAGAATTTAAAAAGGAACTTTAGTGTTTCAGTACTTGAGAGGCCAGGCGATGTTCGTCCTTATGCTGAGGTGCGTTTGTTAGATAGAAATGTGATAGGTCTTTTAGACACTGGTGCCTCCGTGACGTGTCTTGGTGCTCAAGCCGCTATAGATTTTCTAGGATCTCAGATTCCTTATAAGAAATTAAACACCACTGTCAATACGGCAGATGGTAAACCTCAAAGGATTGCGGGTGTTTTTACGACTGAAGTGGTTTTTAGAAATAAAAGTGAGCCCATTACTATTTATGTGGTTCCTAATTTGTCACAGGATTTGATACTTGGCATTGATTTTTGGAGGAAATATAACCTTCTTCCTCAGTCTCTTTTAAATGGAATTTCCAGTTTATCGTTCTCAGTAGGCGATGCCCAAAATTTAGACCAGAAATATCTCTCGGTGGATCAGAAGTTTCAGCTGCAATGTGCTATTGATTTATTTCCTTCGTTCGCGAAAGAGGGCCTAGGGAAAACGAATGTTATTTGCCATACTATTAATACGGGTGGTGCAACCCCGATAAAACAAAGGCATTTCCCTGTCTCTCCGGCGATTGAGAAGCTAATCTACGAAGAGCTTGATCGCATGTTGGCTATGGGTGTAATAGAGGAGTCCACTAGTCCTTGGTCTTCTCCGATTGTTTTGCATAGAAAACCAGGCAAGAATCGCTTATGCTTGGACAGTAGAAAACTTAATGCTGTTACAGAGGGGGATGCTTATCCACTTCCACATATCGATGGTATCTTGAGTCGTTTGCCTAAAGCTGAATTTATATCCAGCCTTGATTTGAAGGATGCATTCTGGCAGATACCGCTAGATGAATCGTCGAAAGGTAAGACTGCATTCACGGTTCCTGGGAGACCCCTTTATCATTTTAAAGTTATGCCATTTGGCTTATGTAATGCCCCGCAAACCATGTGCAGGCTTATGGATAGGGTGATACCGGCATCTCTCAGAGCTGAGGTTTTGGTCTACCTGGACGATCTTCTAGTGGTATCTCCCACATTTGATCGGCATCTAGAGGTACTCAAGGAAGTGGCTAAGTGTCTTCGTAATGCTGGACTTACAATAAACGTAGGAAAAAGCAAATTTTGTATGACAGAAGTCCGATATTTAGGCCATGTAGTTGGGGACGGGACCATTCGTACCGATCCAGGAAAAATTTCGGCCATTACTGAATTCCCGGCACCGAGATCGGTTAAACAAGTCCGACGATTTCTAGGTATGTCAGGGTGGTACAGAAAGTTCATCAGGAATTACGCTGCTATTTCTAGTCCCTTAACTGATTTGTTAAAGACTAATCGAAAATTCGTATGGACCGAGGAGGCCCAAAAATCCTTTGAAGATTTGAAATCCATTCTTAGCTCAGCCCCTGTTTTGCACAGTCCTGATTTTTCACAGCCGTTTTTTATACACTGTGATGCCAGCAAAACAGGAATAGGAGGAGTCTTGGTGCAAAAGAATGCGGAGGGCGATGAGTTTCCTGTGGCGTTTATGTCTAAGAAACTTAACCAAGCCCAACGTAACTATAGTGTCACTGAACAAGAATGCTTGGCAGCAATGCTTTGCATTAAAAAGTTTCGAGCTTATGTCGAGGGACATGAGTTCACGGTGATTACTGATCACGCCTCTCTTAAATGGCTCATGTCCCAAACTGACTTAAGCACGCGGCTAGCTAGATGGGCCTTGAAGCTTCAAGGATACCGGTTTAAAATTGAGCATAGAAAAGGGTCGCAGAATATAGTTCCTGATGCGCTTTCGCGTACGAATACCGATGACTTGTCCGAAATATGCGGTCTGTCCGAGATAAGAAATGAACGCGGGGTTTTTGTTGATTTAAAATCTGAACATTTTTCCTCTGACGACTACAAGGACTTATTGAGAAGGGTTGAAGATAATATCGATTCCACTCCCGACTTGAAGATTATCGATGGTTACTTATACAGACGAACGGAACACGCCGTTGGAGAACAGCTTGCTGATGACATGATTTGGAAGCTATGGATTCCTAAAAGTATGGTTCCAGAGGTATTGCAGAAACATCATGATGACCCCTTGTCTTCGCATTGTGGGATTAATAAAACATTGGAAAGAATTCGCAGATACTATTTCTGGCCTAACTTAGTTTGGGATGTTAAGAATTATGTTAACTCGTGTGAAATTTGTAAGAGTACAAAGCACCCTAATGTTGTTATGAGACCACCCATGGGTGACACTGGTTCATCCCATAGATTCTTTCAGCGCTTATATGTTGATTTCATAGGACCTTACCCTCGATCCAGTTCAGGGAATATTGGAATTTTTATTGTCCTTGATCATTTTTCAAAATTTTGTTTTCTCCGCCCGGTTAAAAAGTTTACAGCTGA
Organism: Stomoxys calcitrans; assembly: GCF_963082655.1. NCBI lineage: Eukaryota > Metazoa > Arthropoda > Insecta > Diptera > Muscidae > Stomoxys > Stomoxys calcitrans. Next base: position 33,034,766 of record NC_081555.1, on the reverse strand, counting down.
TGCTGTTATTAAGTATATGGAAGAAGATTTGTTTCACACATTTGGTGTACCAGAGAGCGTTATCTCGGATAATGGAACGCAGTTCAAAGCAAAGAAATTTAATGATCTTTTGAATTTTTATAAGATTTCTCATATTTATACCGCAGTTCATTCGCCACAGGCTAATGCCTCTGAACGGGTGAACCGATCCGTCATTTCTGCTATTAAAGCATATGTAAAACCCGATCAAAAAAATTGGGATGAAAAACTAAGCCACATTGCGTGTGCTTTGCGTTCGACAGTACATACTGCCATTGGGACTTCCCCTTATTTTATGGTTTTTGGTCAAAATATGGTGACTAATGGTTCTATTTACCAACTGCTAAGAAAACTGAATGCTTTAGAGGATAGGGCGATACAATTTAATAGATCGGACACCTTTGATGTTGTTAGATCTAAAGCTGCTAATGTGATGAGAGTGCAACATGATCGTAATGAAAGACAATACAACCTACGTTCGCGTGAAGTGTCATATAATGTTGGTCAAGAGGTGTACAGGCGAAATTTTAGCCAAAGCAGTTTTGAAAAAGGATACAATGCTAAACTTGCACCTACGTTTATTAAATGCAGGGTTCGTCGTAGAATTGGTACTTGTTATTATGAACTTGAAGATCTTCAAGGCAAGTTGGTTGGTACATATCATGCAAAAGATATGAGGCAATAGATTACATCTCCATGCGGTATCAGACTTAATCTCCAATTTGTCCATTAAGCCTGATTTTGGCGGGGGGTATTTGTAGTGGCGCATGTCGATGTACCCAATATGAATATATTTCTTGGAATTGGCCCGCCTGATAATAGATATGGACATTCCTGTTTTTTTCCAACCCCAACGCGAGTTAACATACAATGTGGATGCTAGAGTATTTTTGTTGTTGTGATTGCTTGTCTCATGTTGTTCCCTTATTGGAACATATTTGGAGCTTTGCCTATGCTGTTTTTCTTCTTCTTCTTCCTTGTAGCACTGTTACAGTTGGATTCACTTACATTGACCGCTGTTGATGATTCAAAGCTTAGTGTGATCATGTGTTATAATCACTTAGCTAACAGAGACGCATCATAGGCGGTAGCCTAGGGGAAGCGTTACAGCCTACGAACCGGTGAGCGTGAGTTCGAATACCGGCAGCAGTGTTTCTTTATACATTTATATTTTTTATTTATTTATTTATTTTTTTTTTTTTGTTTGTTTCATTTCATTTGTTTTCTTTTTTTTGATCATTTGATCACATCAAAGTTCAAATGAGTTGTTTAATTTTTTTTTTCCTTTTGGTTTTCTTTTTTTTGACAACTATTGGATAAGGTGGAAAATGGTTTTGGTTGTTAACATCCACACATATAAGTCCGACCAAATCATAGGTTTAGAGCACTTTGTCTCCATATTGAAAAGTTGCTATAATTTCCCCTTAGCCATAGTGGTGAATGTTAACTTCTTTTCTATGTTCTTTGTAGCTTTTCTTTCGCATTGGAGTTCCCATACACTCACAAATGGATTATTATTGTATTTGTGGCATGTATGTAAAAGAAGACATTTTTGGTTTTGAGAATTTTAATTTGTGGTAGTAATTCAGCAATTTGCCCCATTGTTTAGGTCAAGGCTACAAAAGGTGGTAGCAGACTGATTTGAGATCCATTTTGCTCCAACCTTGCAACCGTGTGCACCCAAAAGTTTAAGTTTTTGTGTCGTAAAGGACTTGAGATTCTTTAAAAGTGTAAAAGCGTTATCCTTGCTTTAGTAAAAAAGGGATTAAATTTTTTTTTTGTTGGTGGCAGTTCTCCTCAATTTTTATTTTTTTATTGTCCTGCAGAATCGATGTTTATTTATAAAATCGCGGGTAAATAATTGTTGCAAGTGTTGGTTTCCTGCATTTTCTTTTTGCTGAGGGTTTTATCCCCAAAGCTGGAGTGTTGGTCCCCTGTGATCATTTAACTCCTGGATTAATACATTTGGTAAGGTTGCATTTTTTCTAAACAATTTCTCAATTTCTTTTGAGAACTCATTGTTCTGTGGGCCTTGTTTCTCTGATTCTAGGATTCCCCCTTTCCCTGTGCTCATATGGATTTCTCTGTTTCTGCTGTGCAGATTTGGCTGCCTGAGAGAGTCTAACAAAAGTCTTTTCATTTTTTTTGATCAGTGGATTCTGGTGTTTTAAATGGATCGTTTGTCTTGGTTTCAAGTACATGAAAAAAAAAGAGCCGTCGGGATTGGTGCAACTCATTTAGTTTTTGTTTTTCGGGAATCGAAACAAACGCGTTTTGGTTGAAAAATCACTCTCGAAAAGGAAAAAAAAAACTCTTGCGTGCTAATTCTTAGGTTTTGTAACTTGCTAAAAAAAAGACCTTAAAAAAATAATTATTTTTCCGTTTTTTTGCCCATGTAATTTGCCTCAAGTGTTATATAGTTTAATTTTTGCTCATTTGTAAGGCAGAGATGGAGAACCGAATCGGAAGTGAAACAAAAAGTTAATGCCTAATTGAGAGTTTTTTTTGGTAAAAGTAGTTTGGCAATCCAATGTTTTAGAAAAAGGCGAATATAAAAAAAACCGATAGAGTGAATCGTATCAAATGTTAAAGACTATATTGAAAAAAGTGATTTTTTGTGTATGCCGCGTATTTTGTTAAAAACTTGCAATTGGCTGGAGTTTGCTGGTTTGTTTTAATAACCCCTCACCCCTCGAAAGGCCTTTCAACGTGGGAGCTCCAACAAAAACCAAGTAAGTGCAAACTGTTATACTACCACTGAGCAAAGCCAAACAGATTTATTTTTTTTCGGAGAGTGAGAGAGATGCCGTTACCTCTCTCAGGTAATTTTTGTCAAATTAAATAATTTTTTTTCTTTTAAATTAATTTAAAAATGTTTTAAATCTTCCCCCATAATTTTTAAATTGGAATTTTTGCAAGTTGGCAACTTTCAGATGATCTGTTTGTGTTTGTTCAGTTAAATATCCTGCATATACATATATATCTGATTCTGTGCTGGTGGATATGTCAATGCTAAAGTGTTAACATGCTATTGGAACCTCTGTTAACTATGTTGATTCGCTGTTAACAAGACTCTCAGAAAATGTTCTTGGGTCTGAAAAGCACTGCTTCGATTGAAATAGCTTTGATACATTTTTTTTTGGCAATATTTTTTATATGAATGTACGTTTTGTGCCTTTTGATCATTGACATATCTAGCCCAGTATGCCTATAAAATATTGTTTTTACATTTGATACCATTTTTATTGAAATTTGGCTGCATATTAGTCAAAACTTCGCGATTTAAAATTAGTTTTTCGTTTTATACAACCGAGTGGGTTGTGTTGATGTATGTGTGATTAGAGGAAAAAAATGAAGTAAGGGAAAAAAGGGGTCAATGCACTCACAGCTGTTTTACTTTAACAGAAGTACAAATGGAAATACACTCACCCAGCTACATATCATTTTTTTCATAATGAGCCTTTTAAATGAAGTTTGTTTCACAGCCGATTTAGTTTTTTTTCTGCCGTGCTATGAATTCAAATAAACTCGCCTATTGATTCTTATTTGATATATTATATAAATATTTTTTTTCATGCCGTGTTTTTTTTTACCCTTCTTGTTAAGTTTTGAGATTTAATTTAAATGATTAGTTTTTTTTAGAGTTATGAAAATAATTTTAGTAAATTAAAGGATCAATTTAGATATACAAAAAAATTGGTTGTTAGCCTTGACTTTAATATTTCTTTTATTATATTTTTTTTGTCTGTTTTTAAAGTATGATGTGATTCATCTCTATAGTGAGCGACCGGATTTGATAATGAACTTTTTCTTAATAAATTTAATGAATTTGTTAAATATGGAGTAAGCCCAAACCTTTGAGTTTGATTTGTAGGGTCGGTAAAGGAAGGTAGGGTAAATATTATGGGTTTACCAACCAAGAAGCGATTTCTTTGGATGCTTTTGGTAAACAGGAAGGGAGGGCATGCTGTGCAGCTTACACCTTAGCACAGCCGATCGAATGATGTCGGAAATAGATCCTCTGGTGTTGTGACCCCCTTATACTTTGTGTATTTGTCTATTCTATCTGACTTTCTTTTGTTTTGGTTTTGCTATCATTCGTGCACGCATTAACATTAAAGCTGGTAGTTGGTAAAATTAAACGATGAACATTGGCAAGATCCCCCCCATCCGACGAGCAATAAGGCCGGTGAAATATGCGTGCCATGCCGTTTTGTTTCATCTATAGACATTTATGTGGAGTTTTGCTCAGACTAGACCCTTGCACACTACAGTTTTTGGCGCCCAACGTGGGGCCCGAGTGAATTAAAAATTTTTTTTATATTGAACGGCCTGATATTTCAGATATCGTAGGATTTTTCACTCAGCTCCTAGTATTTTTCCTCTCTTTTCTTTATACTGCCTTTATTTTTTTCCCCATTTATTTTCTTTTGTCGGGATAACTAAACTTCGTTGGAATTTATATGTTTGATATGCAGCGGTGCTGAAGCATATAACCAGGAGTTAGGTTGTCCTGCCCTTTTTTCTCTCGTGTGAAAGTTTCAGTTGGTGTTCAGGTTGAATGAATACAGGTTTTGGACTAGGCTCTAATTCTGGCTTCAGCGTATATCTGATTGGAAACTTTTATTATTTGTTTTCTCTATTTGCGATTGGGAATGTATGAATATTATCGAGGATGTTTTTACCCATCGTAAATAACCATTTTTCTTTCTGTCTCCCCTATCAATTTGTTATTCTTCTCCTTAATTATTTCCATCTATTTTCGCATAGTTTGATAATTTTTTTTTATTACTATCCTACCTTACCTCCTATGCCCGAACAAATCAAACTTGGTTTTCTTGATTGAATTGTTGTTTTTATTTACTTTTTGATTTTTTTTTAGTTATTATTTTGTCTTGATTTACCTTAGATTTTGATTTTTTTAATGTTATTTGAAAATGCCCCTTGAAAGAAGTTCTGAACATATTTCAGCTGCTGGAACAGCTGTTGAGGGTAACTTGCTTTTATGCCAGATTTGTAGTTCTGTTATTCAGAATCCATTACTTTTAACAGAAACCTCCTGTAGACATTCCTTTCATAAAATATGCATTACGAATTACATTAAAACTCAGTCTGATTGTCCAGTGTGTGGGTCGAACATAGTCAAGGACAGCAAAAAGTCCGGTCTTGCAACTTCGCAGAAAACAACTTCATCGGTTGCAACTAGGTCGTCTGCAAAAGCCAAGAGCTATGATGCCAATAGGGCTGAAGGATCCTCTAACCAGGATATAACTACAAATTTAGATGCTAGTGCAGGTATGTCACTACCTCAACCCAGCTTGACTTTGGACAGCATAAAGGACTTAGTGACTGCAATGATGAATAGGCAACAAACAGAGATTGTTCAGTCTCTTTCCAATCAGGTAACTTCGTGGGTCGAGAAGAGTGTTGAGGTTAGTCTTGCTCGTTTAAATATTAATCAGGCTCCACAGATTGCTAACGCATCTTCGCCGGTAGTCAATAGAAACCGTCCCTCTATGCTGAATGTAGGTGAGGTTGAGCAGAGGACATTAGAGCAGTTGCTGGGGTTGCCATATTCAAATAATGAACAGGTGAATAATGATTCTGGTAGAAGTAACCATGATGGTAATTCTGCAAGCCGATCTCGATTTAGTGCCCCAAATTTAAGCCATGATTTAGCCTTTCGTCCTGATAAGGTTAGCCAAATAATTGCCAATTGGAAGATTAAGTTCAATGGTAGTTCGAACAGCTTACCTGTTGATAATTTTATTTATCGTGTTGAAGCCCTAACTAGACAGACATTAAATGGTGATTTTGACATCCTTTGTCGTAGCGCAAGTGCACTTTTTGAAGGCAAAGCCAGTGACTGGTTTTGGAGGTTCCACCGTACTGTACGTGTTGTTCAGTGGTTCGATCTTTGTAGAGCATTACGTCAGCATTATAGGGACTCCAGAACTGATATTGACATAAGAGAATTAATACGCGACAGGAAGCAAAAGCCAAACGAACCGTTCGACACTTTTTATGATTCAGTCATAGACTTGGTCGATAGACTTGATAAGCCCCTTGATGATAAAACGCTGGTTGAAATCTTACGTCGCAATCTACAACCAGATATCCAGCATGAAATATTAAATATGTCGATTAGCTCGGTTGGTCAATTGCGTGAAATTTGTCGGCGTAGGGAGTTCTTCCTACAGGATATGAGTCGTAAGCATGGATTCTCCGGTAGCAGGCATAATCATTTTTCAAAGCGTGCAGCAGAAGTTGAATTCAATGAAGTTAACGAGCCTGAATTACTTGAGTTTGAAGAAGTTTCGGAGGTCTCATCTGTGTGTTGGAATTGTAGGCATACAGGTCATAGATACCAAGAATGTTTAGCTGATCGCAGTGTTTTTTGTTATGGTTGTGGTACTCCACAAGTATATAAACCCAATTGTAGGAAATGTAATGACAATCCAAAAAACTTCCAGAGCTCTGCACTGAGAAGTGCACCCAGACCGAAAACTTGTCAACAATCCTCACAGACCATGTAAAAATATTTTCTCGTTCAAATTTTCCTTCGGATACTCAACCTGAGGAAACCCATAATACTGAATATTCAAATAAAAATTATGATACCCAGGATAATACTGTGATTCAAAGTACTTGCCCTACTACTACAGGACCTCGTCCAATAATACCTTTTCATGTGAGGTTAAAAAATTATCTCAAGGTCAGAGACAGGATATTCAATGAAGAGCCTAGGGTTGCCAGGTCAAGCAAAAGGATGAGAAAATTTTGGAAAATTGTCAAGAATTTAAAAAGGAACTTTAGTGTTTCAGTACTTGAGAGGCCAGGCGATGTTCGTCCTTATGCTGAGGTGCGTTTGTTAGATAGAAATGTGATAGGTCTTTTAGACACTGGTGCCTCCGTGACGTGTCTTGGTGCTCAAGCCGCTATAGATTTTCTAGGATCTCAGATTCCTTATAAGAAATTAAACACCACTGTCAATACGGCAGATGGTAAACCTCAAAGGATTGCGGGTGTTTTTACGACTGAAGTGGTTTTTAGAAATAAAAGTGAGCCCATTACTATTTATGTGGTTCCTAATTTGTCACAGGATTTGATACTTGGCATTGATTTTTGGAGGAAATATAACCTTCTTCCTCAGTCTCTTTTAAATGGAATTTCCAGTTTATCGTTCTCAGTAGGCGATGCCCAAAATTTAGACCAGAAATATCTCTCGGTGGATCAGAAGTTTCAGCTGCAATGTGCTATTGATTTATTTCCTTCGTTCGCGAAAGAGGGCCTAGGGAAAACGAATGTTATTTGCCATACTATTAATACGGGTGGTGCAACCCCGATAAAACAAAGGCATTTCCCTGTCTCTCCGGCGATTGAGAAGCTAATCTACGAAGAGCTTGATCGCATGTTGGCTATGGGTGTAATAGAGGAGTCCACTAGTCCTTGGTCTTCTCCGATTGTTTTGCATAGAAAACCAGGCAAGAATCGCTTATGCTTGGACAGTAGAAAACTTAATGCTGTTACAGAGGGGGATGCTTATCCACTTCCACATATCGATGGTATCTTGAGTCGTTTGCCTAAAGCTGAATTTATATCCAGCCTTGATTTGAAGGATGCATTCTGGCAGATACCGCTAGATGAATCGTCGAAAGGTAAGACTGCATTCACGGTTCCTGGGAGACCCCTTTATCATTTTAAAGTTATGCCATTTGGCTTATGTAATGCCCCGCAAACCATGTGCAGGCTTATGGATAGGGTGATACCGGCATCTCTCAGAGCTGAGGTTTTGGTCTACCTGGACGATCTTCTAGTGGTATCTCCCACATTTGATCGGCATCTAGAGGTACTCAAGGAAGTGGCTAAGTGTCTTCGTAATGCTGGACTTACAATAAACGTAGGAAAAAGCAAATTTTGTATGACAGAAGTCCGATATTTAGGCCATGTAGTTGGGGACGGGACCATTCGTACCGATCCAGGAAAAATTTCGGCCATTACTGAATTCCCGGCACCGAGATCGGTTAAACAAGTCCGACGATTTCTAGGTATGTCAGGGTGGTACAGAAAGTTCATCAGGAATTACGCTGCTATTTCTAGTCCCTTAACTGATTTGTTAAAGACTAATCGAAAATTCGTATGGACCGAGGAGGCCCAAAAATCCTTTGAAGATTTGAAATCCATTCTTAGCTCAGCCCCTGTTTTGCACAGTCCTGATTTTTCACAGCCGTTTTTTATACACTGTGATGCCAGCAAAACAGGAATAGGAGGAGTCTTGGTGCAAAAGAATGCGGAGGGCGATGAGTTTCCTGTGGCGTTTATGTCTAAGAAACTTAACCAAGCCCAACGTAACTATAGTGTCACTGAACAAGAATGCTTGGCAGCAATGCTTTGCATTAAAAAGTTTCGAGCTTATGTCGAGGGACATGAGTTCACGGTGATTACTGATCACGCCTCTCTTAAATGGCTCATGTCCCAAACTGACTTAAGCACGCGGCTAGCTAGATGGGCCTTGAAGCTTCAAGGATACCGGTTTAAAATTGAGCATAGAAAAGGGTCGCAGAATATAGTTCCTGATGCGCTTTCGCGTACGAATACCGATGACTTGTCCGAAATATGCGGTCTGTCCGAGATAAGAAATGAACGCGGGGTTTTTGTTGATTTAAAATCTGAACATTTTTCCTCTGACGACTACAAGGACTTATTGAGAAGGGTTGAAGATAATATCGATTCCACTCCCGACTTGAAGATTATCGATGGTTACTTATACAGACGAACGGAACACGCCGTTGGAGAACAGCTTGCTGATGACATGATTTGGAAGCTATGGATTCCTAAAAGTATGGTTCCAGAGGTATTGCAGAAACATCATGATGACCCCTTGTCTTCGCATTGTGGGATTAATAAAACATTGGAAAGAATTCGCAGATACTATTTCTGGCCTAACTTAGTTTGGGATGTTAAGAATTATGTTAACTCGTGTGAAATTTGTAAGAGTACAAAGCACCCTAATGTTGTTATGAGACCACCCATGGGTGACACTGGTTCATCCCATAGATTCTTTCAGCGCTTATATGTTGATTTCATAGGACCTTACCCTCGATCCAGTTCAGGGAATATTGGAATTTTTATTGTCCTTGATCATTTTTCAAAATTTTGTTTTCTCCGCCCGGTTAAAAAGTTTACAGCTGATGCTGTTATTAAGTATATGGAAGAAGATTTGTTTCACACATTTGGTGTACCAGAGAGCGTTATCTCGGATAATGGAACGCAGTTCAAAGCAAAGAAATTTAATGATCTTTTGAATTTTTATAAGATTTCTCATATTTATACCGCAGTTCATTCGCCACAGGCTAATGCCTCTGAACGGGTGAACCGATCCGTCATTTCTGCTATTAAAGCATATGTAAAACCCGATCAAAAAAATTGGGATGAAAAACTAAGCCACATTGCGTGTGCTTTGCGTTCGACAGTACATACTGCCATTGGGACTTCCCCTTATTTTATGGTTTTTGGTCAAAATATGGTGACTAATGGTTCTATTTACCAACTGCTAAGAAAACTGAATGCTTTAGAGGATAGGGCGATACAATTTAATAGATCGGACACCTTTGATGTTGTTAGATCTAAAGCTGCTAATGTGATGAGAGTGCAACATGATCGTAATGAAAGACAATACAACCTACGTTCGCGTGAAGTGTCATATAATGTTGGTCAAGAGGTGTACAGGCGAAATTTTAGCCAAAGCAGTTTTGAAAAAGGATACAATGCTAAACTTGCACCTACGTTTATTAAATGCAGGGTTCGTCGTAGAATTGGTACTTGTTATTATGAACTTGAAGATCTTCAAGGCAAGTTGGTTGGTACATATCATGCAAAAGATATGAGGCAATAGATTACATCTCCATGCGGTATCAGACTTAATCTCCAATTTGTCCATTAAGCCTGATTTTGGCGGGGGGTATTTGTAGTGGCGCATGTCGATGTACCCAATATGAATATATTTCTTGGAATTGGCCCGCCTGATAATAGATATGGACATTCCTGTTTTTTTCCAACCCCAACGCGAGTTAACATACAATGTGGATGCTAGAGTAATTTTTGTTGTTGTGATTGCTTGTCTCATGTTGTTCCCTTATTGGAACATATTTGGAGCTTTGCCTATGCTGTTTTTCTTCTTCTTCTTCCTTGTAGCACTGTTACAGTTGGATTCACTTACATTGACCGCTGTTGATGATTCAAAGCTTAGTGTGATCATGTGTTATAATCACTTAGCTAACAGAGACGCATCATAGGCGGTAGCCTAGGGGAAGCGTTACAGCCTACGAACCGGTGAGCGTGAGTTCGAATACCGGCAGCAGTGTTTCTTTATACATTTATATTTTTTATTTATTTATTTTTTTTTTTTGTTTGTTTCATTTCATTTGTTTTCTTTTTTTTTTGATCATTTGATCACATCAAAGTTCAAATGAGTTGTTTAATTTTTTTTCCTTTTGGTTTTCTTTTTTTTTTGACAACTATTGGATAAGGTGGAAAATGGTTTTGGTTGTTAACATCCACACATATAAGTCCGACCAAATCATAGGTTTAGAGCACTTTGTCTCCATATTGAAAAGTTGCTATAATTTCCCCTTAGCCATAGTGGTGAATGTTAACTTCTTTTCTATGCTCTTTGTAGCTTTTCTTTCGCATTGGAGTTCCCATACACTCACAAATGGATTATTATTGTATTTGTGGCATGTATGCAAAAGAAGACATTTTTGGTTTTGAGAATTTTAATTTGTGGTAGTAATTCAGCAATTTGCCCCATTGCTTAGGTCAAGGCTACAAAAGGTGGTAGCAGACTGATTTGAGATCCATTTTGCTCCAACCTTGCAACCGTGTGCACCCAAAAGTTTAAGTTTTTGTGTCGTAAAGGACTTGAGATTCTTTAAAAGTGTAAAAGCGTTATCCTTGCTTTAGTAAAAAAGGGATTAAAATTTTTTTTTTGTGGGTGGCAGTTCTCCTCAATTTTTATTTTTTTATTGTCCTGCAGAATCGATGTTTATTTATAAAATCGCGGGTAAATAATTGTTGCAAGTGTTGGTTTCCTGCATTTTCTTTTTGCTGAGGGTTTTATCCCCAAAGCTGGAGTGTTGGTCCCCTGTGATCATTTAACTCCTGGATTAATACATTTGGTAAGGTTGCATTTT